>NW_010109279.1:0-269 GCF_000699245.1 Pterocles gutturalis
TCCATGTCCCTTTGGCCCTCATTTACCCATATTGCCCATGTCCCTGGTGTCCCCAGTGTCCCCATATCCCCGGTGTCCCCATGTCCATGTCCCCCAATGTCCCTCCATGTCCCCCCATGTCCCCATGTCCCTGGTGTCCCCGGTGTCCCCATGTCTCCATGTCCTTGGTGTCCCCATGTCCATGTCCCCCCATGACCCCATGTTCCTCCATGTCCCTGGTGTCCCCAGTGTCCCCATCCTCCATGTCCCTGGTGTCCCCAGTGTCCCCA
>NW_010109280.1:0-215 GCF_000699245.1 Pterocles gutturalis
TTTTTTTTGACCTCTTGTGTAATCTCCTCCACAGGCCCAGCAGTGCCATCGGCATGAATTCCCCATCTGTGATTTTCCTTTGGATCTCTTGCATGAGCAATGAAATATTTTTCAAAGCTGACAATTAAGCATTGACCTGGACACCTGGATATCTCACTGAACTATGAATGGTAACTGTTCAGAATGATTTTTCCAGGTTTACTGCAGATTTGTGC
>NW_010109281.1:0-5645 GCF_000699245.1 Pterocles gutturalis
CGAGCCAAGGGCTAACCCACCACAGGAGTCAACAGCAATTTTGTTTTCATTAATCAAGATAATAACTGGCCATAAATAACATCCTGCCTGTTACTGTGAAGTAACAGTGAAACCTTGGACAACAATTGAATAATTGCCCATCCCCTTACTTAGAGGAAGATTTCAACACGCCTCACTTCTGCAACAGTGCAAAGAATGATAAAGTTTACATGATTTATGCAACTTTTGTACAAAAAACAAGCATCAACCTTGAAGACTGGAGACACAGATTTATCTATTCTGGTCAATATGCATATACTGTTATCTCTTTTTAAAGGGTAATGTCCTGAGAGTTTGTGGAGGTTTTGTTTGGGTTTGTTTTTTGGGGTTTTTTGTTTGTTTGGTTGGGGTTTTTTTAAGAATAAAGGAAAAAAAAATTTTCAAAAGGGGAACATAATTCTCCATTTTCACACAAAGACAATGCTTATGGCAGTTTACAAAGGAAATCATCCAATGTGTTAAAAAATTATTTTGGCAGAAATTTTCTTGTATCTTCTGATGTCAGCTGTGTAAATGAATCACTAAATAATTTAGTTGTGTGGTATATTTATTACAGAGCATATGGGAGAAATGATCAAGCATGAAATTTATGAGGAAGTACATCCTCAGAAATTTTAAGATGAAGGTATGGTACCTTTAGATTAATTGCCAGAACAGGCCAGGTTGGGCTGGCTGCATGGTTCCTGGGGACACATGCTGGGGACCTGGTGTAGATGTGGTTTGCCAAAGTTACAAAGACTTGGAACAAGACACATGATGAGTGTTTTCCTTTCTGCATTTGGAAAAGACCCCAGAAGATGATGACAAAAAGAACAAACACCTAAGCATATGGGAACAAAAGCATGCAATATTCAAGTCTCAAATACTACTTTAGCTGGCTGTCAGGGTTTCACATTCATAATGCAGACTTAGCAGACTTCGTTCCTGATAAAAATCTGACAAAGATATTATGTGGTCTCAAAGCTGCACAAAGAGGTGATGGATTTGGACCTGTGGTTAATTAAGATCACTTCATGTCCAGCTGCACAGTTGTTTGTGGACAGCACTCCAAATCCTCTATGGACAACATTTTGGGACAGAGAGTAGCCTACCACTGTATACTCCTGCTTCAGTTGCAGCAGTTATTACTGAACTCAGTATAGATATATAAGTGGCTTTACACAAGACACTGAAGTTCACACACCATTTTGTAATGTAATAGGTAGAAAGAGAAAATTAATGGTAAGCAAAATAAAAGGTCATAGCAAGAGGGAGAATACTGACAGTATTTTCAAGTGGAGCTGAGTACAAGTCCCCTCTGCAGTTTGTTACTTCAGAAAAATTAGCCTAAAAATACTCAGTACTTTCATTTGCATAGGGCTTTAATATTCTACATCACTGTCAGATATCACATTTGTGTTTGAAAATCTGAATACAAACAGGTGTTTGACATGATAACGCACTTCCTTTTGAGAAAGGGATCATACAGTTTGAGGAGAAACAGTTATCTACTGCAAAAATAATATCAAATAAAGAGAGGCTGATTCATGATCCTACTCAAAGTATTTCAGCAAGTTCTTATGCCAAGCCACAGCCCAACACAACGCCCTCCTTACCTCTTGACTTTAGCTGTGACAACAGTCAGCAGCTATGGTCATGGCAGGTGATTGGCAGGGTAGGGTGCCCTATCAAGTTTTGTTTGCAATTGGTTCATTCCCATGATCGTAAAGCTCACTGCGTTTCAAATTCAAAAATTCTCAAAAGGCCACACCTAGTAATTACTCCACTTCACATTCGGTGGTCAAACACTTCAATGTCACACTGGAATGGGCAGCAGCCTGTAAAGCAGGCTGACATCAGACACCACATTACCTGTGTGACTCTTTTGGGCAGGCTTGAGACTAAGGAATGTGGTACACTCCTGTCTGTATCCCCCCAGCAAGATACTTGTTGAAAGGCAACTAGAAGGCTGATTCTCAAGGATGGATACAGGAAAAACATCAGTTGTCTACACATGGATAGATTACACAAAATACTGTGGGCACCTCCCAGTGTTCATAAATCAAGCTGGGAAACTGCCTTGTTTTACACAAAATCTTAACAGCATTTGTCACACTTAAGGTGAGCTGCTTCTTTTATACCCATCATTGGTGCATATCAAATAGAGTCCTGGAGGAGTTGTGGAGACCTGGCTCAGGTATGCAAAGAGGAGAAGAACCTCCTTTGCCTTGCTGTCCAAGAGCTCACAGTTACAGTAAAAGCCTCAGAATTTAAGCAAAACAGAGGACCTCTAGGTAGGGTTTGGTCTGAAGCAGGAAAAGTAACCTCCAGAATTTTATTCCTTTTGTATAGCTGACAGCTATTTCAACTTTCACCGGAGAGCTGAAGAAAGGACCAATATGATCACTTAGATCATAAAGTCTGGTTGTTCAAGGATGCAGGTTTGCCATTTTAACTCAGCTTTCAAATTGCACAGCTATCTACACTCTCCTTCATGGAGTGCTTTGAATGAGTCAAGGGTTTGGATTTGCAGTCCTATGAATTTGACTTTTAGTGGCCTTAGAAAAGACTGGAAGATCAAAGCTGTTATGCCAGGAAATCACACCCTTTAACTAAGAGTTTGTCCTAGAGTTAGCTGCTTCCCAGACAACAGACATCAGAAGTAATTTTTAGAGTTGAAAAATAGTAATACAGGTGGGTATTAGGTCACTGTTCCATCTTTTGCTTGGTCAATAATGCTCCACAATGTATGAAGCACCAGGGTGCATCAGAAAATACAAGCACCAGGGCACAGAGATTATCAAGGCATTGACACAATTAGTGTCGTTATAATACATGATAGAACACAGCACATACAGGCAAAAAAGCCTGGGCTTTTGTATATTAGAAAAAATGCATAATGTTTTAATTACTTCAGAGATTCAGCAATAGACCAGTCATTATACATATATACACACACACACACACGTATAGATGACAGGCACCAAAAAAAAAGTTCTTTTTTTTAAAATTCGAAATACAGAGAGATTTTGAAACTCTGGCCCCTCAGTCATGATAAGCAGTAGAAGATAGACTTCAGGCTTTGGAGTAAAGGTAGAAACTCTGAATTCACATGGATCGTTCCCTTCCTTTTTGCCAGCATGGTTCAAAAGTGGAGTAAGGCACCTCGGTACACTTTAGCTGTGAGCAGGTGGTAGCGCGCAATGCACATATTGAAAATGAGAATAACACACTGCACAGACAGGCAACTGTTCAGCCTCCCTTGTGTATTCACATTACATTTCTATTTATTTAAGTCAACACAATAGTACTAAAAATATGAGTTTAAACAAAGGACTGATCCTTCCTACTGTAAAAATAGTGAGCATTTCACTGTTTTCATAATGAAGACCAGATTCCCAGACTGCATAAGAGCAGTTACACTGTCTTTTGGATTATCATCTTCTGCCCCCGATGGTCGGTCAACATTTAGAATTTCCCCAGTTCCTAGGAAATTCATTTTCTATTTTAAAAAGGCTTAAGGGAGCTATTATGGGGAATCCTCATTCACACTAAGTAACCTTTATCTATATTAAAATTATTTCAATGCTTTAGTGTACATGGGTGGAGGAGGTTAAAAATCACAGTAATGCATTTTCTTCTGTTGGGATAAACAAGCTGGTGTGGGTGGTTGGGCACATTAAAAATGAGAGAAAACCCTTTTTTAATGTTAACTTTCTATTACTCACTGAAAATAGCTTCACAAAAGCCAAATGTGCCATTTTTTTAAAGGACTAAAATAGCCTGCAAACAAATTTTATTTTAATTCAACATCAACCTTGTTAACTGCATTTTTCATCTACCCAGAATAGCTTTACCATATGTGGAAAAACTTTATGAACACTCTACAGATTTTGAAAAGGTCAGAATTTTTTTCTTTTATATTTAAGGCTGAATATTTTATGGATCACTGAAAACAAAAAAAAACTTTCCAAAAACAATTTGAGCGGGTCTACTTAAAGTGTGATAAAGCAAACAAAATATCGATCCTGTTTCTGGATTAATGAATGAAGTGCTCAACTTCAATTTCAGCATGACCAGAACTTGTTCCATTTACCACATCTGTTTTCCAAGTACTGACATATAATTGGAATGTCTTTCATTGACATAACATTGACATGGTTTTCCATACATTGAAAACCCGCTGAGAAGTAGCTAAATTTCTGACTTTATAAATCCAGTCTGTAAAATTTTAGTTTCTAATTCAGTGATCAGAATGCAAATCACCATTAAGTATTTAGCAACCAATGTGGGAAAACCTAGAAATCTAGCACAGAACAGGAAATACTGTCTTACTAAAGATTCTTCAAGGCAGTTATGGTTTTAGTATCAGCTCCACAAAAGAATCATATTCTTCCATTTTAAGATTAATTTTAATTCAAAATTCAACCTTACCAGCTCATCAATTTATTTATTCGTGGTTATTAATACCTACCTGATCGCTAGGTTACTTTTAATGGGATTTACAAGTGAATGGCCTATCAGAATTTTATCAACTTAATATTCCTTTGGGAAAACACACATCTTGTTTTGTATTGTATACTAAGTTATTTCTTTATAGCAATTGTACAGACATTACTCTATAGCATAAATGTATGAAAAATTGCTCATTATTCATAGTAGAAGGCATCTCAAACAAGTGATTAATTCATCAAATCAGTTTAGAAGGGATTAGTCATTTAAGAGAATTTAAAGAAGCATTTCGCTACTTACCCACATAAATTAATCTAAGTTACAGCTAAAGTTTACATGAAAATGTATCACATACTAAACACAAGCAACAGAACAGTTTTGTTGTCTGTATTCGGTTTATGTGGCAAGGATTTGGTAGCAGTGGGGCTGCAAGTGTGGCTTGTGTGAGAAGGCACCAGAAGCTGTCCCCATGTTTGACAGAGACAGTTCTATTAGCCTCCAAGATGGCCCTGCCACTTGTCAAAGAGAGAGAAAGACTCTGACCTCTTCAGGGATCTCCTCAGTGGAGTACCATGGGTCAAAGCCCTGGAGGAAAGGGGGGGCCCAAGAAAGCTGGTTAATAGTCAAGGATCGCCTCCTCTAGGCTCAGGAGCGATGCATGCCAACAAAGAGAAGCCAGGCAAAAATGCCAGGAGGCTGCATGGATGAACAAGGAATTCCTGGATAAACTTAAACTCAAAAAAGAAGCCTACAGAAAGTGGAAGCAAGGACAGGTAGCCTGGGATGAATACACAGAAATTGCCTGAGCAGCTAAGGATCAGGTTAGGAAAGCTAAATCCCAGATACAATTAAATCTGTCCAGGGATGTAAAGGGCAACAAGAAAAGCTTCTATAGGTACGTGGGGATAAAAGGAAGACTAGGGAAAACATGGGCCCTCTCCAGAAGGAAACAGGAGACCTGGTTACCCAAGATATGGAGAAGGCTGAGGTACTAAATGACTTTTTTGCTTCAGTCTTCACTGGAAAGGGCTCGAGCAACACTGCCCAAATCACAGAAGGCAAAGGCAGGGACTGGAAGAATGAAGAACCGCCCACTGTAGAAGATCAGGTGTGAGACCACCTAAGGAACCTGAAGGTGCACAAGTCCATGGGACTTGATGAGATGCATTCGCAGG
>NW_010109281.1:5723-11377 GCF_000699245.1 Pterocles gutturalis
GGAAAAGGGGAAATGTAACCCCCATTTGTAAGAAAGGAAAAAATGAAGTGCCAGGGACCTACAGACCAGTCAGTCTCACTTCTGTGCCCAGCAAGATAACGGAGCAGATCCTCCCGGAGACTCAGCTGAGGCACACGGAAAATAAGGAGGTCATTGGTGACAGCCAACACGGCTTCACTAAGGGCAAATTGTGCCTGACAAATTTAGTGGCCTTCTATGATGGAGCTACAGCATTGGTGGATATGGGAAGAGCAACTAACATCATCTACCTGGACTTGTGAGAAGCATTCGACACCTTCCCGCACGACATTCTTGTCTCTAAATTGGAGAGACATGGATTTGACAGTCGGACCACAGAATGGATAAGGAATTGGCTGGATGTTTGCACTCAGAGAGTTGCGGTCAATGGCTCAATGTCCGAACGGAGACTGGTGACAAGTGGCATTCCTCAGGGATTGGTACTGGGACCAGTGTTACTTAACATCTTTGTCAGCAACATGGACAGTGGGATAGAGTGCACCCTCAGCAAGTTTGCCAATGACACCAAGCTGTGTGGTGCAGTTGACGTGCTGGAGGGAAGGGATGTCATCCAGAGGGATCTGGACAGGCTTGAGAGGTGGGCCCATGCCAACCTCATGAAGTTCAACACAGCCAAATGCAAGATCCTACACATGGGCTGGGGCAATCCCAAGCACAAATACAGGCTGGGCAGGGAATGGATTGAGAGCAGCCCTGAGGAAAAGGACTTGGGGGTGTTGGTAGATGAAAAACTGAACATGAGCCATCAGCATGCGCTCACAGCCCAGAAGGCCAACCGGATCCTGGGCTGCATCAAGAAAAGCGTGGTCAGCAGGTCGAGGGAGGTGTTTCTGCCCATCTACTCTGCTCTCGTGAGACCCCACCTGGAGTACTGCATCCAGTTGTGGGCCCCCCAACACAAGAAGGATGTTGAGCTGTTGAAGTGGGTCCAGAGGAGACCCACAAAGATGATCAGAGGACTGGAACACCTCCCCTATGATGACAGGCTGAGAGTTGGGGTTGTTCAGCCTGGAGAAGAGAAGGCTCCGGGGTGACCGCATAGTGGCCTTCCAGTACCTGAAGGGGGCCTACAGGAGAGATGGGGAGGGACATTTTACAGGGGCATGTAGCAACAGGATGAGGGGTAGTGGATTTAAACTGGAAGAGGGCAGATTTCAACTAGATATTAGGAAGAAACTCTTTACTGTGAGGATGGTGAGGCACTGGAACAGGTTGCCCAGAGAAGCCATGGATGCCCCATCCCTGGAGGTGTTCAAGGTCAGGCTGGATGAGGCTTTGGGCAACAAAGGTGTTGGAAAGGAAGTTGGAACTAGATGATCTCTAAGGTCCTTTCCAACCCAAACCATTCTATGATTCTAAGTTTGTTTTGCCAGTGACGGTAATTAGTAAGTGATTTCCTTGTCCTTGTCTCAACCCATGAGCTTTTCATCTTATTTTTCTCCTGCTGTCCTGTTAAGAAGGGGGAACAATAGAGTGGCTTGGTGGGAACCTGGCAACTAGCTAAGGTCAATCCACCCCATTGTCTTAGAACTTCTTGGTTAATTATGTCTTGTTGTATATAGACATCCCCAATATGTAAAGTATTTGTCTGTAGCCAGATCTCCCTCTGCATAAGCATAGGACTATAAGGCTCAAGACCATATAGAATTAAATAGAACAGAAATAACCTTAGAGTTTAAAAATTTTCAAAACTAAACTTTAAGATGATGCCTCTGAAAGCTAATGGTGTTATTCTGAGCTAAACACTTACAAACACTGTAGAAATACGAATGTTCAATGCTTGCAGTTGGTCAAATCCTCTTCAAGTCTGGGTATTAAGGCTATACCTGAAGCAGTCCAACAAGCTGCAGGAGAGGAGAAGGAAGAAATCCAAGGGCACATCCTCAGAGCACAGGGTTTCAACTCATTGACAGCCATATAACTTAAATTACCCACAGTAGATGTGCAAACCTAACAACATGCAACATGCGTCAGAGCACCTTCAGTGAAGGGTGTAAAGATGACTTGCACAAAAATCTGTGAACTAGATAAGCAGTTATCTGTTAGAGACAGATAAAAGTTAAGTAAGTTGTCCAAGGCCAGAGAGAAGATGCAAAAATGCAAGATGGAATCTGCCAATGAGGAAACAGAATTGAAATACATTTTGTTTAGATTAGCATGGACAAACAAGGAATATAAGAACATTCAACTACCTGAACAGCTTTTAAAAGGCAGCATGGAAAAGAACAGTGTTGAATACTTAAGTGTTTATTTACAATTGGAAGGTTTTTTGGAAAATTGCAACTTTGCCTCCTAGACATGCCTCCTTAGCTAATATGGCATAACTCCCAAGCCACAGACCCATCCAGATGTCTCAGTCATGTCCAGTGTCCTGGGTTTTCAGTGCTGTAAGACACATGCCAGCCAAGCATCAAACTCCTCATCCCACAGGACTTGTGGGATTCTTTTGGTGAGCACAAACGCATAAGAAAGCAGCAGGCTGTCAGTTTGACCATTCTGAAATCCATCATCAAAGGGGACAATATTCTAAAATTAAAACCTTTCACTCTTCTCACTTATTTTAAGAAAGCTTTGTTAAAATCTGCCAGCAATTCAGTTTTCCATATCAGAAAGAATTCCGGGATACCATTGTGAACCTATATCATGAAAAGGAATTGTAAAACTTGTCATGTGGAAAGGCAGAATACAAGGCTGTGGATTGCCTCTTTGCAAACAACCTGTTGCCAATCTCCTCTAGATTTAAAATCAAGGCTCGAAGCACTCCTAGCTGAAAAGTTTGATCTGAGAGAGGTTCTCTCTTTAGTTAAAGCTTACAGTATGAAGAGAAGAAAGCTGAAGCTAATGCTGAAGGGGAAAGCACAATTATATTTTTAAATTGTTTTCAGAAAGAGGTGGTGGGAACCCCAGCCACTTGCATAGTTGGAGTGGCATGGAATAACACCACTATATGTACAAAAGCAAGCAATCTTACTCCGGCAGGGAGACAGACTACTCTGTTGCAATCACTGCTCTCTCAAGAAATATCTTCTGAGTAGGAACTTGGGCTTTAAATCACTAAATCATGTTTACTTTGTAAAAATGCAAAGTGTTCTTTGTCATTTCTTTCAGTCTTACAAAATCCCAAATAACATATCTACATCCTACTACATTCCTTCTTTTATTCCTGAACACAAATTTCAACTTCTAGAAAATCTACTTGTGCTTTATACAATAATACTCCAAAGCATTCAGAATTAGTCATTTAATCTCTATCCAGGCTAAAATGGCTTACTAGAGAATTTTCAGCTTAATAAATTATGTATAAGAATTCTCTCTTTATGTAGCGTGTGCAATCATTTGAGCTATAACATCATTTATGGCTGCAGCAGAATGAACTGAGCAAATACACTGTGGTACAACCCAGTGCAAGTTAATATTGGTCACAAAGCTCATACACATGGAAAGAAGCAACTGTCAAAACTAGAACACTTGCAAGTGCTGCCAAAGGCCCTACACAGCAAAGAAGGTGCCAGCAAACTTTACACCTCATCACAAGGAAAAGACAATGACAAGGAGCTGCAATGCAAGCTTCTATCTTCTTATGCTTCTACTAATCTGGAGCTACGAAGTCCAGGCTGGAAACCCAGAAATGTTGAAATATTTGTTGGGGAAAAACAGACCTCCATCCAAGCCTGTGAATCCCACTGCCCTCTGAACCTGCAATATTTCTCTTTCATCTAACCCACACTCCATAAGGGTGAGTTTGTCACTTGACCATCCCACACACCCCCAATGTCTACGCTCTGGTTCCTCTCTGAAGTTCCAAAACCAGATAAAAACATCAAGTTAACCTGCTTTAATTATACAACATTGTTACAGCAGGAAGTGTGCTAAAAAATCCTCTGTCAGCTTTCTTTCAGCTGCAAAGCCCTTGAGTCTGACACACAGCCACCTGCAGCCACAGACTGCAGTTCCAGTTTCTTAAGATGTTGGGGAAACAGATGCAGCAGCTGATTCTCCCCCTGCTTCTACCGAGATAAAAATTTCAATGACTGGCAGCAGAGCGAGTTAATTAAAGGTCTCCTCTCTCTTCCCTTTTAGGAAAACCAAAACGTTTTCTAAGTCTGAGCTCCAGACAGAGGTAACTAGACAGCTAGTAACTTCAGGAGAGATTTTAGTCACTTAAAGAAGCTGCTTGGGGAGTCACCTGACAGTGAGCTGAGAGCATTAGAAAAAAGGGTATTTCACCAGTGTTTGTCAAGACAGCGAGCGACAGGAAACTGTTCACAGCACAGACGTGGGCAGCCACGCCATGCCAGGGACAGAGCACCAGAAGCATCTCCCTTGGCCACAAAGTCCTCAGATCTCATGGGCAGTAACATCTCACAACTGCTGCCCTGTTCGAGGGAGGGCATAAAGGGGACACACAGACAGAAGTGTCCTGCCCTCCAGCTCAGCTCAAAGCACAGTCATGATCAGTAATAAGAGCAGCTCTAAGAGTTAGCTAAGGTCAAGACTAATTGGTTTTGGTTCCTTACAATGCACCTGCATGTCTGCTTATTTCTGTCACAGTTGTTAGCAAGTGGATCCAGACCCCAGTAAGTGCGGGGGACACCTGTGAGGTGCCTGTCACTGAAGGGTCTGGGCACAGGGAGTCACATCTCCACTAGGGAAGGGATCACTGGAGGATACCCAGCTGATAAGGAATATATGAACATGGTGAAAGGGAGGACCAATGCTAAAACTCACTTCAGCTGAGCAAAACTTGGCGAGAAAGCACCTTGCACTGTGCAGTGAGACTCAGCGCCATGGGCAAGGGAAGGCATACGCACCCTGGAGATGGGGACACCTCAGAGGAATAACCAAGTCTAAAAATATACCCATGAGATCCTCCAGGCAAAAAAATTCCCCAAAGCTGCTTTTTCATTTATTTGGAATATGTATGAATATATTTGGGATGAATATACAATATCCACTCTTCAACTAGTTGAACACTTTCAGAGCCAGAGATGAAACTGTTTAATGAAATGAAAAGTGTAATTCTGGTATTTATATACCAAAGGATATGTAGTGCATCACAAATGTAACTCTCAGAAGGTACCAGTTCATCTGAATTCTACAAAATTGCAATTGCAGAAATAGACCAGGAAAAGTGTTAGAAGCGACAGGCTGGGGAACTATTTCTATAAAAGATTCACAGATACTTAAAACAGATTAAATTACAAACTCTAAAAAATTGCCTTTTAATGTGCATTATCTCCAGTCACTAAAGTATCATACCTTCTATGCATTTCCAAAAGCATACATTATTTACATTATTTAACATTTGCATTCCGATTGCAATCAGCCTTATCAGCCTTCTTTCCATAAAATAAATAAAATTACAGTCTGTTAACCTAGAACCATCAAACTCTCACTTCCATTATCAATCAATGCCACTTTTCTGATGACTGCAAGTCAATTACAATCCAATTATTTGAATAACTGGATGGAAATTGCTATCATAAAATGTACCTTTTTATTATTAACATTTTGTGTAGAAAATTGAGAGGTCAGGAATTATGATACTGTGGTTAAAAGGTGTTTTGTAACCTGGGCCGGGAAAAGCTACGCTAATGATCATGGAAGGAAAGAGT
>NW_010109281.1:11405-13317 GCF_000699245.1 Pterocles gutturalis
TTTGATTCTAAAACTAGACCTTTGGCTCAGAGCAGATCCAAAATGATGCAACTCTTCTAGTGTCACTGTGAGCTTTAAGAGAGTTGGTCTTTCTATGCCTCAAAGTTTGTTATTTCTACTGATGTTAGAAAAAAAAAAAAAAAGAAATTCTATATTCTTTAGACCACATTATCACATTACCCACAACGTTATTTTAAAATATGTTGGTCAGTGACATCGATGCTTTAGGTGATCTCAGTACCAAATTCTTTAATTTCTTTTCTTACCTTAATTAACACCAGGTAAGTAGCTGTTTTTTAAACAGGACCTATCTCTTAATCTTCTTGCAGCTATATAACTTTTCCTTGTCCTGCAGGAACTTAATGCCATTTGAAAAAAAAAAAAATCCTATGAGGGGGGAGGGTGAGCAACGGGGCCATGTAGTGTTTCCTGCAAAGCCAGGGTCAAACCACAACATACTCAACTATAAATTTGCTTCTTAGTTTTTAGTTACATCAATTTTCTACCAGACTTTTTTACCTTTTTGTCCAAAGTATGGATAGCACATTCTTCTTTGCCCAATACTGAAAAGCTGAAGTGTTTGATACTGATAACATATGCAGATAGAAAACATCACCACACCATTTTAATTTCAGTATGCCAACTTTAGGCATATAATTTATTTTTTTTTAAATCAATACTCTAGGCTTAAAGTCCAATTTTGCAAAACAGACTTCAAAGATGAAAAGGCTTCTATTTTTTCAGGTGTAATTATCTAGGACTTACTTGGCACCTGGAAGTTACCATGGAGAACTGTTTTTAGGAACAAAAAAATCTCCTACGAAACATGTTTCTTTACCTGATCTCAAGCATCTTTATATCATAATATTTTAAGGCATATACAGGTGCTCTAATGTATTTATTTTTAACATCTACACTGCATCATAAAATTATAAATATTGTCTTCTACACTGCATCATAAAATCATATCAACTGAATTATACCTACTACAGTTTTAATTATTTTACAGAGGTGGTTCACTGAAGATTACACAGAGAATTTAAAATGGGATATTAGGTTATGACGATTTGCGTTTGACAAGGCTAAGAAAAAGGAAGTATTATAGATAAGCAAAGTAATTCCAAAATGTGATTGATACTTAAAGAAAGAACTCTTGATGGAATCAATCATGTTCATATTACTTTTCCATTGTGATTACTGTTGTTGACTTTTGTTCAATATGTTAGATTTCATACCTTTCCTGCCACTTCGCTTGCAACTTCAGGCAACACACCCCTAACATTATAACCCCTTTTTATCTGCTTTACAAATTAAAGTTACAGAAAGTAGTGAACACTGTTTATCACAAGTGCATGAAAGTTCACAAATATGCCAGAATTTGTCCACTCCAGAGAAACGTAAAATACTTTCACATATGTACACACCCCAGTCACTAGAAAACTAGCACCGGAATAAATACTTATGGCCTTTTGACTCTATAGGTTAGCAGTGTCTCTTAGGCAAGCTCTGACAAACCTCATATGAGAGGCTACGAAGAATGACAGAATCCAAGCAATTCATTTTTTTTTCCATACAGACAGTCCTTAAAAGTGATAATTTGTATGGTATCTGTAAAAATCAAAGCTACTTACCCTTTTTCTCAAGTTGTAGGTCAAAATGAGATTTCTGGAGAAGGAGTGTGAAAAGGCCGTATAGAACTCCAGCACTTTCTGCAAGGCATCTCTCTTAATCACATGAAGATCACAGTAGGTCAAAGCCCTTACATTAGCACAGGACTGGGCGAGGGTAGATTCCTTCCAGAAGACATCACCAAAAACATCTCCTTTGCCTAGAGAAAAGCAGTAGCATTGCTTTCAATAACAGTACTATTTCCACCAAAAATATAAAAGATCACAGAATCACAGAATGTTAG
>NW_010109282.1:0-2675 GCF_000699245.1 Pterocles gutturalis
GGGGTGGTGTTGGTCCCGCGGGGTCAGCGCTGCTGGAAGGTTTTCGCTCCTGCCAAGGCGGCGGGAAAGCTGCTTCAGTGGCGGAGGGGGCAGGCACGCTGTCCCGGCCCCAAATCCTTCGCAAAGCCGGTTTTCGTGCCGGTAGGAGTGTTGGTGGATCGTTCCGGTGAGAGGATGGGAGACAGTAACTCCTCTGCACGAAGGGAAGGAGGATGAGAGTGGGGCGATTCAAATTCACGCTGTTAAACGCAGCTGAATCCACTTTAAAGTGTCTTTCAAGTGGCACAAGAAGTGTATTTACTTCGAAGTGCGTTGCACAGTCAGCAGCAACAGAGCTCCCGAACGGCTCCAAATCAGCTTTCTGAAGCAGCTGACTGGATGTGGGGTTACACTGTTCAGACCCACCACAGGGAGGCCGCTGGAGGCCATCACGAAGACCAGGACCTTCCCTGAGCGTGCTTAGTGTTTAATTTCACATCTCAGGCACCCTTCTGAAGTGACTCTTCCAGCTGTTGTGTCCCATCCCCCACCTCCCCCCGCTGTTGGTTTGGTTCACATTGCCAAGCGGTCTCAGAGGATGCAAACTTGGATTGCTCCTGGGTGAAACTAAAGTAGAAGGTGCTGTCTGGGATGCACCCAGCTGGGGAGCTTGTCCAGAATAACCTCTTTCCAAATGTGCACGGTGGGGGTGTTGGGTCATTGCCACCAACCATTTCCCTTCACAGCTCCACTGCTGCAAGGCTGTTCCTGCACAGATGCAGCCCCTGTGCTGTGAAGAGAAACCCTCAGGCTTAAGTTAATTTTTAAAGTGCATGCAACAATGATAGGCTTTTTGGAGGATCCAGCTTCCTGTCACAGCAGCCTTCTGAAAGTGGGAGACTGTGCAAAAGGATGCTTACCATTATTTAGCCTTAGAAAAATTTGCCAAAGGCCTTTGAAATGACATGGAAGGCCATGGAAGAGCAGTGTGGGTCCCAGTAGGGACAGGCTGACATTGGCAGAGTGCCAGCATTCCAAGTGTTGCACTGATTGGAGGCAGAAGCAGCATCCGTAATCCTTGGCAGCAAGTGCTGAACACCGTGTTCTGGGTGTCCAGGCAGTGCTTAGAGACTGTGCTATTACCTGTCATGCACTGCAATGAACAGACAGATGCTAGTTTTCCTTTTTCTGAATGTCTCACAAAGGTTTAAGAGCCATATCCCTTCAGCTCTGTGTTGGAAAGATTACTCTTGGGAAAATACATCCCGAGAGTTTTATACCTCATTGTGGAGGTGGCAAGATATAGAATCATTTGGGTTGGAAGAGACCTTAAAGATCATCTAGTTCCAACCCCCCTGCCATGGGCAGGGACACCTTTCACTAGACCAGGTTGCTCAAAGCCTCATCCAACCTGGCCTTGAACACCTCCAGGGATGGGGCATCCACAGCTTCTCTGGGCAACCTGTTCCAGTGCCTCACCACCCTTACAATAAAATATTTCTTCCTCATATCTAATCTAAATCTGCCCTCTTTCAGCTTAAAACCGTCACCCCTCATCCTATCACTACACTGCCTGATAAGAGTCCTTCTCCATCTCTCTTGTAGGTTCCCTTTAAATACTGGAAGGCTGTTATAAGGTCCACCTGGAGCCCTCTCTTCCCCAGGCTGAACAACTCCAACTCTCTCAGCCTGTCCTCACATGGGAGGTGCTCCACCCCTCTGACCATCTTCATGGCTCTCCTCTAGACTCACTCCAACAGGTCCAGGTCTTTTTTATATTGGGGGCCCCACAGCTGAACACAGTACTCCAGGTGGGGCCTCACAAGAGCAGAGTAGACAGGGAGAATCACCTCCCTGAAGCTGCTGGTCACACTTCTTTTGATGCAGCACAGGACACGGTTGGCTTTCTGGGCTGCAAGCGCATATCGTCAGGTCATGTTCAACCAACACCCCTAAGTCTTTCTTTTCAGGGCTGTTCTCAATCCATTCTCTGCCCAGCCTGTATTTGTGCTTGGGATTGCCTCAACCCAGGTGCAGGACCTTCCACTTGGCTTCATTGAGCTTCATGAGGTTTGCATGGTCCCACCTCTCAAGCCTGTCAAGGTCCCTCTGGATGGCATCTCTTCCCTCCAGTGTGCTGACCACACCACACAGCTTGGTGTCATTGGCAAACTTGCTGAGGGTGCACTTGATCCCACTGTCCATGTCACCAATAAAGATGTTAAACAACACCAGTGCCAGTGCTGGGCTCCAGTCCGCTGGGATCGGGATGGCGTGTTGAAGCACACCAGACTTACTCAGGTTTGCTGAAGGGGGAGAATCATCAAGAGCAAAATGCCCCCGTCCTGTATGCAAGCTCCCAATTTATTCCCAAGGATTACATCATCTCAGTTTTGTTTTTACATTTTACTGACCTTCAGGTTTCATCTTTTTTTCCACTACATGGTGTTTTGAACCTGCTGCTTCTCACACTCGCCATAGGGCTTTCTGCACTGGTGTTTCACTCATCCACAATCATTCTCTAACCTGAAGGTCAGTTTACATTTTTGCTAACCACCAGTTCTTTATTCCCACACCCAGTACACACACCCCTGCGCAATGCCTCTCTTCACTAGTCTTCACTTGGACATTGAGCCATTGACCACAACTCTGTGAATGCAACCATGTACGCAGAGCCACAAAGATGATGAAGGGAA
>NW_010109283.1:0-18704 GCF_000699245.1 Pterocles gutturalis
TTCTGTGATTCTGTGATTCTGTGGTAAGTTAGTGTTTGCATAATTTATGAGTAATTTATCTGGAAAAAGAAAGGAACTCTGTGACTGCCAGATGATGTGGGACTACAGACTTTGCTCCAGTCACCTCCTAGCTCAGGAGGTGAGTCCAGTCAGTAGTTACCACCTTCTCAGAAAGGGCTTAACCATGGTGTCCACACAGCAGAAAACCAGGTCCTCTGCCACTGCCAAAACAAATGCGGCCACCCAGACAGAGCCTCTAAGGAAACATGCAGCTAGCTGTCCAGGCCTCTAGCTACACTGAATGCCAGAACCTCTCACTGTTAACCAGTGATGGTGGTCAGTCTGGCTGTGTGAGGTGCAAGCAGGTGGACGACCTGCTCAGCACGGTGGTAGCACTGAGGGAGGAAGGGGAGCACTTGAAGAACATCAGGGAGGCTGAGGAACAGACAGACTGGTGGTACCATGCTCTGCTCTCCCAGAGAAAGACGCAGGAAGAACAACTGAAAAAAAAAGACATGAACAAGGGACACAGGAAGAGACAGACACAGGATACTGTAGGATCATGTAGACACACTTTGATGCATGGAAGTGCTGCTGAGCTCCCGCTTCAGCCTTGGAGTACAGAATTTTAAACCTCAAAATACCTATTTGGGCATGACAAGTACTTTTTTGAGGCATCAGAGTGATGGAACAACACCAGCTGTTTCTGCTGGCATTCCTTGTGTCTCAAGATCTGGTTTTGACCATGGGTGGAAACACCTTGTTCTTGACAAGCCCATGCAGTGAGGCCTTGCAGTGACTAGAATCGTAATGTCCAAATACACAGGTTAAACATTTCTGTGACCACTGATGCTGACATACAGTTGGGTATTCTTGGAACAAGCTCCACAGGTCATGTGAGAAACCACCTCCCTCATCCGTTCTGTAAGGCTGTGGGAGCAAAAAACTTACTTCCTATCTCTGCTATAGCAATTGGTGTCAAATACATAAGCTGCTGCACTAGGGACTAAGATTTTACTTTAGACATAAAACGTACTCTGCTCGCTGTTTTTTTCCTTCTCTCTCACTTCAAGAAGTGTGATGTAGAGTTCTGAATCCTTGTCTCTCAGAGTAAAATTCATAAATCCAACCCTTTTCTTGGATTTATGACCTGCCTGCTTTGCAGCACTGATTAGCTTATGTGCTTAGGCTTCAGTTATGACACATCCAGAAGAATTAAGAAACATACTTTTGGCAGTGAGATTTTTTTTCCTGTGTTTAGTTTTGAAGTGCAATTGCCACTCCTGAATTCTTGTGTGGGTTTATCAGAAAGTCAGGTTCTTCAGCTGTTGGTCTGCTGACCACATGCATTACACCAAAGTTCAACTGGTGATTCCAAATCAGTCTAATAAAATCCCACAGAAGAATAGTCCTTTCTGGAAGGCTGACTGAAAAACTGTTACAGGCCCATCCCATAAGGGAAGGAACATGAAATATCCGGGTATTTGAATTGCTACAGCATTACTGCTGGTTAAATTAAGAGGTGTGGCTGTGAAGAAAGGACATGATGTACTCAGAAATAATTACTAGATGCTTAGACTCAGCAATACTTCCAGGAAAGCTCTCTTGTCTATTGAATTGGACCCATGCTTGAGAAAGAAAGAGGAGCCCTTCTTAGACACTTTGACATATACATAGATGTCAAACACTCTGGAGCATTTGAGGACAGAAATGGAGGCACGCATTGTTTGATGGCCCTGCTAATTGTGGGGTTATAGTAAATGATGCTGAACTTCAGTGCTGGCATGCTGGGAAGGCAAATGTTTAGCTTGAGAGCTGAGGGGCTGAGTACTTGCAGTAAAGCTGTAAAGAACCGAAATACTTTCCTCAAAATGAAAATTTAGGTTATCAATTATTTATATATAAATGTTTTAAAATTATTATTATGAAGGAAGTATCATAGACTTGCTAGAATCGCTAGAGTGCACTGGTGAAGTCCCCACTGCCTAGGCCTAGCTTAGATGTTTCCTTTACTCATTACAATCTTGCTTCAAGTTGCCAAGAGATTTATACTGCGGCCTGTCTTAAATAGCAAGACAATTTTCATTTTACTGTTAGCAACAGATTTTGGGGGTTTGTAGCTCTCTGTGCATGTGTGCTCAGCTTTCTCATTAAATGTTTCAAAATTAAAAGGCTCGGGGCTATTAAAAGGCAGAGTTTGGATAAATGGGTATACAAACATATGCTATGACAGGCTGGGTGGAAAGGAAGTGAGTCTGTTCGGGATTTCTTGCTTGGGCTTTTTTTTTTAACCCAAGCTATTTTTTTTCATGTGGATTTGAAGCTGGAGGTGACTTCTTTCTGCACATTGTGCGTAACTGTCTTGTACATGTTGAGATGGTAGAGAATAATGCTGCCTTTCTAGTAAAGAGATAAGGTATTTTTTGTACTTGGTACTTAACAGTATGATTCGTTAACACATGTTACCCAACGATAGTTTCTTGTTTAGAAAAAAGGCTTTAAATCTACTAAGTGTGCATAGCACAGGCAAATAATCTCTGTCTGCTGATAAAATCCTCCAGAACTTGTAGCCTGAGAGGAGTCATTAGAAAGAGTTGCTAATATTTTCTCTCCAGTTTTGAGTTGGCAACAAGGGATAATGCTCTACTGAGTTCAGTCTCTTGGCTTTTCTTGCAGTAAGTGTTTCCTGGAAAGGTCTCTGGACACAGAGTAGCCTTCTTGGAAATTAGCTGTTACAGTTAAGTCAGTGCCATACTGGATAATTCTATCAGATTTCTAGAGGTCTTTTTATTTCTGTAAATGTCAGTCATTTTACCCAGAAGCAGCTTTGAATCATAATGAAACTTCCATGACCATATCTGAAGGCAATGTCAAGTAAGTCTGGTTCAGGCAATTTCATATTTCCTTATTTAAATTGATGCACACTTAAATGTGAGCTACATCAGAATATATATGTAGGCTTCAAGCAATACCTGAGGCAAATAACTCCCATCAAATAAAACAGCAATTATGAAAACAGTCACAATGACATAATTCTGGATTATTTTCTTTCTTCGGTGAAATTTAAGTAAAACTTGTATTTCTTTTATTACTTTATTAATATTTTCACAAAGAGGGACAGCAGGGTGGTAGGAGAAGTATGTAAAGTACCTTCATTGATGGTCTTAGCAGATTTTTGCTCTTCAGATTGGATGGAGATTTTACACTCCTACTCTTAAATGTGTGGGGATTTTTTTTAGAGCTTAATTATCAAACTTAAATCGTGATGGTCCTTCAGCCCTCATTACATGGATAAGCAAAACCTTCTGCAAGGCCAGCCCATGTGAACCTAATTTATGACAGATTTTGAAAGAGTTGAGGCAGTTTTAACTTTGTAAGAACAGTTTAATTCCTGTGTTTCAGCTCTGTCATGATTGAGAAACTAAGCCAGCAAGTTCTGTATGACCTTAAATGTGAGGGAAGAAGAGTTTGTACCATACCAGCTCCGTTTTCTGCTCTGAAATCCTTCAGATTTACAATTAGATGCTTATTTTGTGTAAAGAACATAGATATTTCAAAGAAAAAAACTACCCAAAATAAGCTTTATTGCAAGAAAAGTGTGGTCCTACTGATACAGACCTTCAAACAAAACTTTTTTTATTATAAACATTTGATTAAAAATGCACAGTTTTTTTTTCTTTTCAAAATCCCCAAACTCAAAAAAATAAAATAAAAGAAAAATCACTGAGTATAAATTGATATAATCTTTGGTCAGCACCGATATGCAACTGAAACAATCCAGGAGTCAGTATGTTCTTTGGCTATTTTCACATATGAGATTCTGTTACATGACTAGTTACAGGCACGAACTGTCAAAAAAGCACTATTGAGACATACACTTAACACATAATGGAACGACATTTTTAAAAAACTACTAAAGTAAACTAAATGTCAACTCATTGTACAAACATCTTCCTTACAAAATTAGCTATGATAAAATGAGGCATACGGTGTGTTAACTACAGTATTAATGAAACTTCTAAAAAACAAATGGATTTCAAATACACATTTTCCTTGTCTGCAAAGCATAATTAATTTGCACATATGGCAGTCCTGATACAGCTCTCAGTTTTTAGTAAATGCACCATTAATTCAAGCCAGCATCAAACAGTATGAAACACCCTGCGTTCCCTTCAGAGAGAGACATTTTCTTCAGCTGCCTACAGTGATGCAAGTTTGTAGAGCACCCTTTCTGAGAATGAGGTGTGGTTGCACGTGTGGTTCCTTGAGGTTATTGGAAGGAAGTACAGTACAGTTTGGTTCTGCAATTCTAATCATATTAAAAGCAGTCAAGGTATTTTGCTACAGTGGCTGTGCCTCTTCTTCCATTATTTCATGTGGCTGATTCAGAATACAATCCTATTGCGCTGTTGTGAAATATGATCTCTGCAGAGACTGATATTGTAATTCTTGTCCTTTAAAGCGCTTTTTTATCTTTTTTTTTGAATAGTCAAGTATTGCAAGAGCACTTTAGAATATTCAGAAGATGTACTACAGTGCTCTTTCAGCTCTGATACATTTAAAAATTACATATATACTATTTGGATGACTGGCCCAAATACAAAAGGAAACATCTTTCAAACCTATTTTTCTTTAATTAAGAAAGTACCTCTAAAATGCTATAGCTCAAATTTATAAATCTGAAGAAAAACAAGAAGTTTCCCTTTTTGTTTACATAATTTGTTATTTTCTCCATATATTACTGCATTAAAAATAAATAAACTTTTTTTTTGTTTTGTTTTAATTAGGAACTATAGCAAAATACCCAAAGTGTTACAGACTGCTAACAGGAAAAAAATAACTAACATTTTTGTGCCATTTAGTGCCATATGATGACTTCTTGAACTTCAGCTTTTTAATATACTTTAAATTGAGGTTATATAAAAGATACAGTAACCATTATCGCCATTGTAATAAAAGTTTTGGTGGTGGCAGAGTTTAAGTTACCCACCTGCAAAGGCAGTTCTGCAGTCTTGGCAGGATAGAAAGAAAGAGGTCTTCCCCTCTATTCCTCCCCTGAAAGTCAGTGACAGGGTCAAAGCCCTTGAAAAGCAGATATGCTCAGGTGGGTAGACAGGTGAACAGAAGTGACTGAAGAACTGGACTCAGTCTGGAAGATGGCTAGTAGAGGTCTACCCACAGCCTCATTCTGAGAGCTTCCCCAAGCTCTCCTGTGAGGTAGTTGTCCTCATTGCTGTCTTCCAGTTTCTTTAGCTCCTTGTTCTTATATAGAGGAATGCTAGTGATTTCCAGTGCATGAGTTCCAGGCACTGACTTTTTCTTTACTGTGTGCAAATAACTCAGTCCATCCCTCTGGTGGATTCGAAAGATGCCATCATTATTGCCATGTGAGATGATGTAGCGCACATGGTTGGTAAGGGGCTCAATGGCTGGCATGAGTTCTAGGATGTGCTCCTTGTTGTCAAGCCTGGAAATGTTGATTCTCATCTTCAAAGGACTATCCATGTCTAGACTTTCCAAGCTAATCTGCTCGATCTAAAGTAAAGGGGGAAAGACTGCTTAGAGCAGAGGAGAAACAGATATTCACTTGCATTGAGAGAAGAATAATATCTGATTATTAACAGTTTCTGCATTTGTCAAAATCTGTCTGTGAAAGAAGCAATTGTAAATCCTTTCCACCTGGGAGAACTGTTTGATTCCATACAATAAATACACAAAAATCTTAATGGCTTTTCACACAGGCTTAACAAGATAATTAAAGTTACAGTGTCAGGTCGACACAGGGGGTTCAGATTCCAGATTCTTTTCAGAATCTGTTTAATGTCATGCTTGCAAAAAGTCCATGTAAAGAAGAGACCTGTTTACTACTGCAATAAAGACTGAACATGAGGCACAGTCTTGTTCTTATGATCAAATTCAGTGAGGAATATTACAGAAACATATACACAACACTATGGGAATTCTCCGAAACTTCTGTTAAAACTGTTTTAAGGAATCCTGGTTTCTAAAAACAAGCAGGACTAGCATTTGGTAATGAGGAAGTACAGTGTTTATAAAAGAAATTTGAGTAAGGAGAGAACTGCTGTATTTGTCTCCTACAGAAAGGGCTATTATGTCACTTTGTCCAATTACATGCTATTTGGACCACTGAAAGGAGTGTGGAAAAAAGCCCCAGCATTATTTTTCAGACAGATCAGTCATGGGTTCTTTTTTTAATCTGAGCTTCAGTATAGTTATGCTGCAGGTGTGAATCTGTCCAGAGGCCTTTGGTGTGAATACAATTGGGGGTGGGAGTTGAGAAAGAGTGCATCCCTAGGAAAGCCATCTAACAAGCAACAGCTTCTACAAAAATACATAGGCTGCAGTCTTCTTTAGGAAACCTGATACCAAGTGAGGTACTTAGCCAACATGTCAAGATCCTTTCCCACTTGCAAAGATAACAAAGTATTTCTCTGGCTGAGGGAATTCCAATCACATGTGAGTACATAAGTTTACTAATATGTCATATAATTAAAAACACATGGTAAGAACAAAGAAAATTTGTGGACAGGAGCAAGTGCTGTAATGTTTTAAATACCATGCCCCACAGATGTCATTAGTGGTCAGATTTTTTTTTCTTTTTTTCACATAGTTTTATGGATGTGAAACCTTTCACTTTTACTGGTCAGCTAGTTCTAGTACTAGAAACTAGAAAAGGTTAATGCTATTAAAAAGTAACGGCAAGACATAATTATGAACTAGATATGAAATTAACTATGCAAAAGAAAAAATGCTTTTCAAAACTTCCATGTATTTATGTGGTGGGCTGACCACAGAATTTAGACTGGAACAGGTCCAGTGGGAGTGGTGGCAGTGAGGGAAAAGGGATGTTTGTGGGAAGTGTGGATGTGAGTGAGGAAATCAAACATTTGGATTTTAGGTGCTAACTCTATATCCTTTAGAACAGAAATTGTAGGATTACTGGCTTCTTTAGAAACTTTGCCAATACAAGAACTGGCTTTGATGGTACCATGCAAAGTAGTCTGTATTAAGGCTGGAGCTTCTGGATTGTTTTATGTCCTTACCATTTTAGAAGGGAGACTTGTTTCCCCATTCTTTAAATGTAACTTGTGTGGCTAGCACAACTTACCATTTTAGTTGAGGGTTTGCATTTTGCCTGTTTGCATTACACAGCTCTTGTACTACTGAAGGAAAATCTATGTGTGTCCCCACCTCTAAGTCAACTCAAGTTTCCCATTACTGTAGATTTCAAGACCAGAGCTAATGCTACATAACAACACCCTTTCATACAGATAATGCAGGTAACAGACTCTTTCAACTTTTGAAAAAAAGTGTCTAAAAGATATCTATAGTAGAGCTGCCCTTTCATGAGTATCCCATAACTTATTTTTATAAGCCCACAAAATGCAGTAAGAAAAAAATTTTCTGAAGTGTAATTCTCTAATGCCCTCAGCAATTCTGCAAATATCGGACTTAAGTGTGTCAGCTAGGTCACAGACTCTAGTTTCTCACAATTGTGAGCAACCATGGAAAAGACATTTACACTAAAATAATCTGCAAGAAGATCTGTTTAGCTGTCCCAGACCATAAAATGTCCAATCTCCTCATGATACCAGAGTAGACTGCAGACATGACCAGTTTCCTAGCTCTCTATAATTTTAGGATAATTATTTCCCTGAATACATTTTGAGGAACTAGACCACATCTCACACTACAAAGGATTCTTTACAAGCTTTAAAAATTTAATCTGTTCATAGCTGTTGATGTCTTTCTGATTGTCACATTGTTCCCGCCAATAGGACCCAAGTGTGAAAACTTCTGAGGCAGGGGAAAAAGATTTTCACCATTGAATGTGGCCTCCATTTACAGGTAGTTGAGTATGGTATCTCTGAAAATACCTCAAGATATATTCTAGTGTTTATTTATCCTGGTACGTACAGTGTCATTAGCACTTCTCTTCTTCCTGTTGTCTTTTTTGGAATAGCCATTGATCTTGCACTCATAACATGCTTCAGGGGACAAAGCATTCTCTTCATCAGCATTTCCATCCAGTGGCAGGTACTGGCCTTTGTTAAATCCCATCCCTGAGACACAGTGGCTGTTGAGTAAAAACATCTGGCTTAGTTACTTCTTGCAGTTTTATGAACTGTCTTGTTAAATGGAAACTGAGTGTACGTCATCTGTACTACGGTGCAAATGTGGGTCCTTTTCCTTTCCCTTCCCTCAGCAGGAGGTCTGTGCCTTAATTTTTTTCATGCTATTATGGCAGACTGAATGAAATACAACCACTGGCTGAAGGCCTATAAGCTTTTCTAATTTTCATTTACAAGTTTTACAATGAAACAGAACAAAACCAGCCTGCCCCAAACTTTGGAACTAAAGAATTTAGCCATTGTACCAGAACAATGTTAATTTGTGTTTAATGTTCTGGGTTATCAGTAGGGCTTAAAACCCATAATTATCTCAGTACAAATGGTACCTATCATCATGCAGTAACAGTCCCCATTGAACAGGTTTGGGAAGAAGTTCTTGTGCTGATACTGGGGGAGAAAGCAGAACTCATTGACGCTAATGATGAACTAATAATGTTGCTTATATACTAGATTTAAAATAAGTGTCATGTTGCAGGTACAGATCTGTCTTTTTTCCTAGCTTATGGATCTTGTGTGCAAAGGGAGTAGAAAGGATGACTTAGTAGCCTATCCTTCATTTGCACCTCTGCTCTTCAGTCTGACTAGGGTATAGCCTTCTGAAAATGTCTTTGATGAATGACTAGATTGTGTGGAGATACTCACCCTTGTCCCACTCTGTAATAGCCAGGTGGACAGCCACAAAGATAACCACCTTCAGTGTTGGAACAACCATAATTGCAGGGGTTCTTGACAGAAGAACACTCATTCACATCATGGCATGCACTGGAGAATTGGTCATACGAAAATCCAGATGGGCAGGCACACTTGTAACTTCCAAGTGTGTTGTAGCAAGAAGCAGAGCCACACATGTTTGGATTGGAGCATTCATTTTCATCTAGTAAGCAAATGAAAGTATATTGTTATCTTCGACAGACATCATGCAGGCATAATGTAGGTAACAAATCAGAATATCTGGAAGTCCTAGGTCTCTGCTACATCCTTGACCTCATTACCCTGTAAAGACTTGGTCTCTGAAGAAAAATTACATTGGCAAAGGTCCTAAACACATATATCTGGGCTGTAAAGGTCTTTTAGGATACTGTTACTGTTAACCTTATATTGACTCAGTGCTCCCCTCTCCTTCAAGGTATGTCTCCTGTTTTACTTAGGGCTGCTCTTTCCTCTGGCAGGGTACAGTCCTACCATATAAGGTCGACAGAGGAGAAATGAGGTGGAACTCCAGTCATACTCCAACCAAGATAGTGTTCCTGGGCACCTAGCAATGGGGTGAAGTTAGCACACACTTCAGGTAGTAGAAACCTGCAGGCTCTGTGAGGGGAAAAGCAATCTAAACAGCCATCCAGAATGAAAGAGAAAAGGAAGTCTTGTCTTCACCAGGTGAGAGATGAATTAAGATACAGAGAAGATCTGGTCAGTGTGACCGATTTGGCTGCGGGCTACATTGCGAAAAACAAGTGAGGAAAGTAGCTTATTGTATGGAAGATCATGCTTTTGATAGCTGGGACGAGCTGCTTATTTTATTTATCTTACCAAGGTAGTGTTTCCCTGTAGGTGGTTTCCTTTCCAATACCATTAGTGCATGCTTTAACAGTCTTGCCTGCAGTTACTAGGAGACATTCTTTTGAGGACTATCTATAATATTCAGAGACTGTAGCTTTCACTCCCACCCCAGTCCTTTGCTTTCTTTGATGTAGAGCAGTATTAAGTGAGGTGTGATGACAGTGGTTGCAAGTTCAAAAAAACTACCTGGTATGCTACTTAATGTAAAATGGATATAATAAACTAATTTATATGTCTAGGATCAGAACAGTAAGGTCAGACTATAAGAAATGTATGCAGTGCTCAGAGCCATCCTTTGATTATGATACCCTTGACAGAGAACCATGAAAGCAAACCTGAAAAGGTAATCATGTTGTGCCTTGTGAATAGCACAGGTTAGGGTTGTTTGGGTGTGTGTTGGTTTATTAAAAAAAAAATTCCCACATTTAATTTGGTATGAGAGTTAGCTTAGTTCATGAAACACAGAAATGATGGATGAGCTAAACGTACAACAAAACTGCTGAGCTGATTAATTTGTCCCTGTTCCCTGCCCAAAGAACTAATGTTGCCCTTAAGAATGTATTTGGAAGTAGCAAACCCTTAATGATGAAGTTGATGTTTGTTCTTTCCATTCACTATAGATGCTATTCTGTAGTATTGCTAATGATGGTGAGTGATTCTTACTGATGAAAGGTGGGATATTTTTTCCTTCTTTTTTTTTTTCCCCACACCAGAGGTATTTACATTGGTGCTTTCAAGAATTCAATGAACATCTTTCCACATTTCTAAGAAGGAGATTTTTCTGAAGACAAGGGAGTCAGAATTTAGGCCTTACTAGGAAAACTTCTTATCACACAAGAGTTTCAACAAGATGAATGTGTTTTCTTGTTAGCTTAAGTCATTAATTTATGCTGGGAGTAATAATTGCGTGGAAGGAGGGGGAGAGAGGAAAAAAAGATTTGTGTCTTTGTCCTGCCAATTCTTGTCCTTGCCTGGCAGTTGCCACTATAAACACCATGACACCTTTGCTGTTTAAATGTATTCTGTTCTGTTTGTTTCCTTACCAACACATTGATTCCATTGGTAATGCTGAATATATCCTTGTGGGCATCCACATCTGTATCCACCCAGGATGTTTTGACAGCCGTGCTGGCACCTATGGTTTCCATCACATTCATCCACATCTTTGCAATCAGGAGAGAAGTAGAACATAAAAGAACACAAGATTATACACGTTGCCAAATACATAATAATTGGAACACCAGTATTTATGACAGAGGAGTACTGCTGTAAGATGGAAGCACCATTCAGATTAGTCTTTTGGAAATCCTGAAAGTCAATTAACATAGTGTTCTTTCTATCAATAATCTGATTGGAGCTTTTGAGCCTTTACATTACTCATATTTGGAGAAGAAAAACTATTCCTGGTAATTCCACATGATGTCGCTTTGATGTATTGTTTAGAATTTGAATTTTTTTTATTTCAGTTTTCAAACCAACTAGTAAGGACTAAGCTTTCAGTTTCCTGGAACATGCTGAAGTGTTTCAATATGAGGAATACATGACAAATTTGGATGTCAGTCCTTACCTCTGCAATTAAAAAGAAAAAGTAATCTAAAAAGTCTCTGAGGTATGTGTAAATAAACGACAAAGACACAAAGAAAAAACAAAATGTAAAAACTCAGTAATTTGAAATAGTGTCTGCTATACAAAATAAGTAGATTGTAAGCAGCCTGATGTGTAGGTACATTAGGCAGTTCTAGTAGAAAATAAAAAATTATGCATGATATCACAGATTCTAAGTTACATTCTAGTTGTCCACAGTTTGAAACAGATTTAATGGAATTGTGATGTCCCAGAGCCTGCAGTGCAGAAAACCATCATGCTGGGAACTGAAATCTGTCATTTTATCAGTAATGGTATATAGAACAGTTCTGATGTAGTAGTCATATACCTATCTTGTGAATGCTTTGATATGTATAATTTAGTGTTTTGTTTCACAAAGGCTGGCTAAAGTACACAATAAGCACGTATCTACTGTAAGAGAGTAAAGTAATCTGACAAGAGAGAATTCTTTCTAAAACTTCTGGCTGTGTATATTCTGCACTGTTACTCTAGAATTAGGTTCTAAATATAAATTCATGATTTGAATGCTGTATCAAGGTACCTTACCTTTTTAGCTGTCATAAATTTGTGCACA
The DNA here is from genome assembly GCF_000699245.1 of Pterocles gutturalis. Lineage (NCBI taxonomy): Eukaryota > Metazoa > Chordata > Aves > Pterocliformes > Pteroclidae > Pterocles > Pterocles gutturalis. The sequence continues at coordinate 11,893 of NW_010109283.1, forward strand.
TATACCTTTGCATTTCTGATTCTCAGCAGCCAGATGGCCTAGTATTGCCTTTTAAGTTCTTCTTTGCTCAATATCTGAGGCTGACTGAAGAGTCTGGAGCTCTCAGATAGAGATTTCCTGACTGGGACTCCCTTTTGGGCCAACAGAGAGAGATGAAGCTCAACAATATAATTTTTATTTTAACTGCAGTGAATTACCCTTCTGAATGTGTATCTCTGTGGTAGAAGACTTAAAGTATGGAATTTAGAATCTAATCTTAGATACCCTCGGGTAGATGATTATGATTAGCTGAAACAAAAAATGTACAATGATTCTGTTTAGACTGCATGCAAATGAAAAAGAAGAAACAAATAGAGTTTTAGGTGCATAAACCTACGTGAAGTTGAAATGGCAGCCTGGAAACAGCTGTTCAGCTAAAAAGTCACTTTTTATTCTGATCTGTGTAAAGATCACTCAGGCAGCATGTTCTTACATACAATTATGCCTAAAATTACTCAAATACAGCCCTATTTCTTTTTGGTATTTACTTTTACTATGTCTGCTGCTCTGTTGTATCTGTCTTTGACATCACAGTATTCACTAGACACAGAAGTAAGGATTTGCACCATAAAAAAAATTGACGTTCACTAGTTACCTTCACAGTTTAATCCAGTAGAATCCAGAGAAAATCCTCTTTGACATTCACATGTAAAACTTCCAGGGGTGTTTTGGCAAATTCCTTTTGATCCACAAAGTGATGGCTGAGAACCACATTCATTGTTATCTTAAAAATGCAGAAGAGAGAAGAAGGTTGGTATGCCTTGTGGCATCATTTTAGACATGTTCATATAACAGTTCTTAAGAGGCTGAAATCCACAAAGGCGCAAGAGTTTATTTTGAAAATGTGGCTTTTCATATTTAAATGTCAGTTGACCTGACAACTCATGCAAAGCTATGAGCAATTAATAAATTGGAAGTGCAAGTCATACTTCAATTATGAATGTGAAAGATCCAGCTATGGTATGTAATTGCTGACAGTGGAAAAATGCTGTGCTTCTCTATTAGCTGAACTAAAATAGTTTCAGTTGTCAAGATTCATACATATGCTTGAGATCTAAAGACATCTGTATCTACTAAAAAAGAAAATGTATTCTGTTTCTGTTTAGCTACATTTTAAATCAGGTTTCCTTTGTCTCCATGTGGTTATACTTAAAATATACTAACATGTATTAAATATGTACAACTGCTTGCTAAGCAAGAAAATACAAATGGTGGATAGATGGATTTTTCTTTAGCTATAATTCTTGCTTTTCAAAATCTATTTTCTGGACTGTTGACATTGCTCTCTATTGTTACTGTTTATACAAAGCAAAAGAAACAAATGAGAATCCAGAATATTGTTTTTAAAGAAAAACTAATGCAAGAAAACTAATGTTTTTCTTACCAATACAAGCTGTGTGATGTTGTGTAAAACCAGGCGGACATTTGCATGTGAAGCCTCCAAGGGTGTTGACACAGAGAAACTGACAATTGTGTTGTTTGGTTTGACATTCATCAAGATCTGAAAGTAAGACATGATGTTGTCTTAAGAAAAGTCAACAAAAAAAGAGGTACATTTAGTCTAACTTGATAAAAATATCACACTTCAAAACTATTTGCTTTTAAGTCAAGCTGCAACAAAACTGAAAATTACTGTGTGTAACTTTTTTTACCTTTACACGTCTTTCCATCTTCTTGAAGGATGTAGCCCCGAGGACATGAGCACTGATAGCTCCCTTCTGAGTTCTTGCAGATAAAATTGCATGGTTTAGGAGACTGGGAGCACTCATCAAGATCTAAAGAGAGAAACTGTTGACTATCTGTTGTACTGATTTCTTTGATTGTCTTTGAAACAGCACTATATTTAAGAGAAAAATGTTTACAGAAAAAGTCCCTGACTTACATTTTTTCAGAGTTCCTGTTTCTTTCTCTATGGATGTGTTGCTGTGGAGTTTCTATGGAGTCACCACTACGGTGACAAACGAAGTGTCTTGAAAGAGTAATTAATAATAGAGTGACAGTGGCATTAATATTTTCATCTAAGGACTAAGTATTTCTTTTGGGGCATACTATGGTATACTTATATGTGTTAACCAACAGGTAAGTGGGGAAAATGTAAACCATGAAGTAATGAGCTGGTTTGTAAGTCAGAACAGTTATACAGCTGAAACGCATTTCAGTGCTCATTCTACTGCAGGAATATTGCCAGTACAGCTTGTTTCTTGATTTCCCCAAATGCAATAACAAAACCAGAAATACATATTAGGAAAAGAAAGACAGAAGAGATAAAAGAGATAAAGAGATGTCGTGGGTTAAAGACTGCTTAAAGTTAACTCTGTGAGGTTTTTTTTTCTCCTTCTTCTTCATAAACAGCTAGCAAGAGGCTGTGTTTTGGATTTACGCTCAGAGGAGCTGATAAGAGAATAATGTTTTGCTCTGCTGCCAAGGTCAGCAGACGAGCAAAGAGGCATAGCCGCTTGCTAGCTGGGATTTGCTCTTAGGTTAAGATTGAGAACCAGACTGACCAATGTTTTATTCCATATCATGCACATCATGCCCAGTATATAGGTAAGAATACCCGGAAGAGTGCTCTCTTTTGCCTCCGCTCCGCTTTTTGGTTTCGGTGCTTTCTCCTGGCTCCGCATTGCTCTCTTCCAAGGCCTTCGCCCCCCGCCCCCGCACACACACCCTGGTCAGCTCTCTCTCTCTCAGCCTGGGATTACCGAATCATTATCTCCGTTCCTTGAGTTTCGGGATCCTCCCTCTCTGGGGAGATCGTTATCTGTGGCCAGGTGGTCGTTTTCCCCCCTCCGGTCTGGGACGCTGGGGCTGTTATCTCCAATCTATGAGTGCCTCCAGGGCACTCACCACCCCCCCCATTTGGCGGAATCGTGAGTGTAGTTCTGGGGATCGTTAGCTAGGGCCAGGTGGTCGTTTTCCCCCCACTCCGGTTAGCTCTCAGTGTGGGACACTGGGACTGTTATCTCTGTTCTGTGAGCGCCTCTGGGAGCGGTGCACCCCCCCCGTCTGGGGAATCGTGAGTGTAATTCTGGAATTGTTAGCGAGCAACAGGCTGAGCCTTTGGTCATCGAGTTGGGGGGGCAGTATCATTGTGTGTCACTCATTCTTCCCCCTCTGCTGGAATTGCTGGCCCGGAGCGGTCTGGGTCTTTGGTTATCGGGGGAGGGGCAGTGTCACTGTGTATCACTCATTTGTATATTTGTATATAGTATTGTTTTTAATATTATTGTAGTTTATTTATTAAATTGTCCTGATCTCAACCCACGAGTCCTTTTTACCATTTAACCCTTTTATTCTCTCCCCTATCATTCGGTGGGGGTGGGAATTGTGTGAGCGGGTGTGTGTGTGGCTTGGCCCCGGGCCAAGGGCTAACCCACCACAAGAGAAAAAACTGCTTTGATACAAAGGTTTACAGAGTTTGATACATCATTACCTACCAGTTTAAAAAAATATGTGAGGATTAAGATACTGAATCTTACCAATACAAGATGTGCCACTTATGTCAGTGGTATAGCCAACTTTGCAAAAGCATCGGAAGGAGCCCATAGTGTTAATACACTGTCCATTTCTACACAGGTTTGGCATGACCTTACATTCATCAATATCTGTACAGAAAATAGAAAACAATTCATCTTTTAGTTTTAAATTCAACTTTTTCTTCTCCTTTTTTGCACAGTTCCTCATCGTAATGCTTCTGATAGGAACTTTGCCCTTTCTTTCTCTTTAAAAATGGATCTGAATTCAAAGTCAAACATCCTTCAAACTTTCATTATTGTTGTTTGAATCAAAACCTTCCTACTATTTCATTGAGTAATCAAGTTCCAGTTTTGCTAACCCATAGAAGTGAATTTTCTTATGGCCAGTTAAATGATGTAAAAAAATTGTCACCACAGTTTAAAAATGTATGTTAGCTTCTGCTTCCTGTGTGGAAATAGTAACTGCAAAGCATTCAGTGAGACTGTTATTAGAACAACTGTTGTTGCCTTTGCTATGCATGCAATTTGTCAGCATACAAAAGCTTTGGGGTCATTTCTAGCTTTTAGTTACTGGTTGGTACCTCCTGTTTAACATCCCAACCCTGAAAACTCTGCACAGCTGTGAGTATTCTAGTTGTAGCTACTGTTTAAAGGTGTTTTTAATTTCTGGTCTCTCAGCAGCATTTGAAAAATCAAACTCTGTTATTTCACAGGAAATTCCTTGAAGGAACTTCAAAGAGAATTCTGCATTGTCTTAAATATGTGAGCACATTCTTTTCCCCTTTTATGCCTCTTCTCATCCATGCAAATACCTCTTCCATCTGTAGTATAGCCTGGTCCATGTGGACACAGTTTCTTATACTGGGTGGTTCCAGGAAGCGGACAGAGCTCACACTGGTTACCCCAGCCCCGGCCTCCATCACAGCAGCACTCAGATTTAGTGACAAGATTCCGGCTGCTTGAAGCCATCTGACACATTGTCTGTAAAACTTCGGCAAAGCAAAACCCTTCGCGATTATCTGTAAGGATGAGGTAGAGAGATCAAGAAAGAGCAGGAGATAAACATCTGATCCATTAAGCATCTGATGTATTATTCTGACTGACTGTCAACACATGTAAGCACTAGAAGATTATTAGCAACTGGTCTGTGGAATCTATTCTGATTTAGCCTTCCAGATTTGTTATGTCTTCTGATTATCTGCTGCTATTCCAAGTGTACTCCAGACATCCCTAAAGTTCAGTACCCACATGAGTTGTATATGAGTTTTACTTCTAGGAAAGTTGTGCCCTGGGGCATATCTAGTGAGCTTGCTTGATAGTAAAACAGGCCGCAGGCCAAACTGGGCTTCTACTTGAGCTGCCTACGGTTGACTTGTATTTGAATGAGTTACCGGAAGTGGGGTTTGTTTGTGTGTTTCATTGGCCAAAATAGTATGTCAGATCATCTGTAATTATCCTGATGTGGTTTAAATGACAAAATCCTTGGCGCTTAAAAGTGTCTATGCAACTCAGTACTTTTTCAGTGGCAACCCTAGTTTTTGTTGGAAGGGGACCAAAGGAAAAAAAAAGATTTTTATGGCCCTAGTGTTGATCTGTCCTGTTCTCTTTGCTTTAATCTTTCAACCTTTTGGTTAATACCTGTCAATCATCTAAGAGGAGGAAAACTTCAGAATCATTAAACTCCTACAAGTTTCCTTCAAACAGGCAACTGAGTAGAGCAGAGATCCCAGCTTCCAGTGCTAATGGAAACTCTAAATTTTGCAGAGATTATATCTTCCAAATAGGCTATGTCACCTGTCTTATTTGTTAATTAAAATTGAGATACTGTCCACTATGGTCCGACAGATACTTGTGTTTAAATGAAAGATTTTATTTTTTTTTCTCTTAAAGCTAAAAGTTGAAATCCTTCAGATCCCTCAGAATGTGTACATATATCAACAACCCAGCTGACCTTCTCTTTTACAAGCATGAGGTGTAGAATCTGTACATGTCTTACATGAACCAGGTAAAATGTGAACTTTGGCTGTAGGCAAAACTTACTTTGGGTGCCCAGTCACTTAACTGTTTACATCACATAAAGCTGTCCTCACTGGAAGTGTCAGTTTTGTGAGACAGCATGTTTGCTGTAGTAATTTTCAAGACCTGGCAGATTTCTGTTCTCCTGTATAGGTATATTGTCCAGTTCTTCATGCAGATTATGACTTGAAGAACATATAATGCTTTGTCCTGAATTTCAGATGTGGAATAAATTTTAATGTGACCAGAATATAAAGGTTTGCACAATACATTTAAAATAATGTAATTAAGACTTAATGTTTGTGCTTTGATTCTGGAGAATTTCTTTGTTTCTGCCAGACTAATTTTTCATTGTAATTTCCGACCCAAGAAACTCTAAAGGAAGAGCAGCAATGAGCAAACTAACCCAAAGCATATTTTTCAGAAAATAATAAGAAAATCATATATTAAATATAAGAAAGCAATAATGACCTCCAAGCAGGGTATTTCCTTGGCATTAATGACTGGCTGGGGTTTATACAGTGTGGCATCCTCTTCCCATCTGGTCTTAATCTCTAGGAAATACCCTGTACTTCCAATGTTATTGCTTTGCCATGAAGTCAGCACAATACTGATGACAATTTACAGGGAGCTGGTTTATAGGAATTGCGTAAGATAATATGTAAGTATTTTTTATGCAAGATTACTAATAAATACTCATATAGTTTCAGTATTGTAAAACACTGTGAAGTATCTACACCTCAACACTGCTCATGAAAAAGTAAGGTTTTGCAGCTCTGTTTGTTTTCTAAAATGGGAAGAATTAATTTTATAGTGCAAATGACAAGTCTGAGCATATTGAAAAGGAAATACAGGTTGACAAATATAAAACCCTTCACCAGCACTTAATGTGCAGGCCTGCCTCAAAACTTTTTAACGTATCTTGCAGATTTCTGGTGAAATCCTAGTATTTTGTATTCATAGTCACTGTCTGAATTAAAGATACAGAAAATTCAGATGCCTAGTTGCACTATTGTGATACTTAGAGATCGCATTCTGACTATTCAAACACTTAGATTTTGCTCTGCATTCCGGTTTTTGATCCATCTATGGTAACTAAAATTTGCTGATTCTTTAAAAATACCTGTATTTTGTCTGGATAGTGTTGCTCAGCACCATATTTATGTCCTTTGGAATTTAGACTCTTCTATACGAGTCTCCTGATTGCTAGACTCAGCTGACTTTCTCAACATGCTCCTCATTTCTATCATTATTTAATATATCATATAATTTTTAATTAAT
>NW_010109284.1:0-217 GCF_000699245.1 Pterocles gutturalis
GCGTGGAGACGGTTGTCACGGCGATGGTTTGCTTGGGGACAGTTGTCTCAGTGACAGTTTGTGTGGGAACGGTTGTCTCGGTCACAGTTGTCTCGGTGAGAGTTGTCTCGGCAACAGTTGTCTCGTCGAAGGTTGTCACGGGGACGGTTTTCCTAGGGATGGTTGTTTCGGCGATGGTTGGTGTGGGGATGGGTGTCCTGGCGATGGTTGTCTCAGG
>NW_010109284.1:469-797 GCF_000699245.1 Pterocles gutturalis
GGTGACGGTAGCCTCGTCAACTGTTGGCGTGGTAACGATTGGCGAGGGGACAGTTGTCTCGACGATATTTGTCTCAATGATGGTTGGTGTGGGGACAGTTGGCGAGGGGATTGTTGTCTTGATGACGGTTGGCCTGGGGACGGTTGGCATGAGGACGGTTGTCTTGGGGACAGTCGGTGTGGGGACGGATTTCTCGGCGACAGTTGTCTCGGCAATGGTTGTCTCAGCGACGGTTGGCGTGGGGAGTGTAGGCATGGTGGCGTTTGTCATGGCGACGGTTTTCTCAGTGCTGGTTGTATGGTGATGGTTGTCTCGGCGACGGTTGGCG
>NW_010109285.1:0-14542 GCF_000699245.1 Pterocles gutturalis
CTATGATTCTATGATTCTATGATTAAAGCCCTTTATAAATCTTCATGTGTGAGGGTAACGAGAATAGAGCATGAGCAAGAATGTAAGAGAGAACAAAAATAAGCTTTGTGACAAACTAACCATTCTCAATTAAAACTAGATTATTGCTGGAAATGCAGTGCTTTTCCTTCTCACTTTGGCCGAAATTAAGGGAAAGGAATTGAGTAGATGTGCTGCTCTGTCATATGGCTGATCAGTCTTCTCAATGGTGCAGCCCTGCCTGGTAGCTGCACTGACACAGGTACAACTGCTAATCTGGGAAAAAAAAAGGTGAAAAAAACAACCAACCAACCAACAAAACAGAAAAAAACAAAACTAAACACATGTTATAATAAATATAGTCTATCAAATCCTCATCCTCCTATCAGATTCTACCACACAACGAATTTTGAACACGTGCTTTCAATAAAGCAATTTTTGGTATTCACACACATTGTCATCTACTGGAGCTGAGGAGTGGGGGAGATAGAAAAGGAGTATAATTCATTTTCTAGTTTATTGAGGAAAGTTACTGTGCTCACATGCTAGTAAGTAATACCATTATTACTGCTGCAATTTCATGTTCTGACTAATATTGTGCGCAGCCTGCCTGCCATTAGCCTGTCTTTGAAGCATTTCCTTCCCTTGTAAATGGCTAAAGGGTTGTTCTTGATAATATACATTTGACAGCACAACATTAGGCATGTAAGGTATTGTACCTCTGTGCCTCCTGCTCATGTATTTTTTCAGACTTGGCTATCTTAAGGCAGTTTTTAAGATTCAGAGAGCTTTCCTCAAATATAAATAATCAAAGAGAGACTTTGCTGACTGAAAATTCAAGGCTTTTTTTTTTTTTTAAAGGTTATTGAATTGTCAAAGAAAGTTACCAAATATTTGTAACAGGTAAGACCTAGTAATGAAATTCTACTCAGATTTAATTTGAGCCTTCATTGCATCCATGTTTCTGCACTCGTTCTTGACTTACTCTGAGGAAGTTCCAAGTATGGTGGCACTGAATTTTGAACGTTTTCCTCCTCTTGCACAGTCTCTTCTATGAGATAGCCGGGGCTCTGGCTGCACAGCACATGCTGAACAACACTGTTTCCTAGGAATCTTCCCTGGGAAGGAAATAATTTATTAGATATATTGAAGCAAAGATATAATCTAATAAAAAAAGTCTCCAGTATAAACTGCAAATCAGAATTTTTATGGAATGGTATAATTTTACTAAATAAAAAGCAAATCTGCACATTCAGTTCAGTGAAGAGAAACAAAAATAGGCCAGGATTATTCACATGCAAAAGACCAAACTGGTGAGGACAGACTGAAATTACTACAGGATCCAACTAGGCCTTCATAGGTATTGCTAGTTTCATACCAAAAATCTTTACAAATCAGATTTACTTCACAAAAATCAGAAAACATTATTTGATTCATTTAAATTTGTTTTTTCTTATTCATTTAATAATGTTGCTTTAGTAATCAATCTAGCAGAAGTGTGAGGGCTGGTGGTCAGAAACATCACACCTGACGTGAAAACTTTACATTTTATTTTATCTATTTTCCCTGTTTACATGCTAAGCAATTTGCCACATTAATTAGTTCATTAAAATTTAATTCTTATTAGCTACTGAAATTAGTTGGTGAAACTAACTGGGTATTATCCCATTACCATGTCTATATTATTGAAAACTAACATTGTGGTATGTTAACCAAGAACAATACATCATAGCAAAATACTGTGCACTATTTTTTCCTCCTAAGCAACAAGCAAGGTCAGTGAAAACTTTTTGGGTACTAGGATAGGTATCAATGTATCTACAATGCAGTTTATTTCTGTCAAGAAGTATTTTAAAACTAAATTTGCCATGCCTGTGGTTCTGCAAAGCTAAAAACTTCAGTAGGGTCACCATGGTCAAATATCAAAGACCTTTCTGAGGCTAGACACCTCAGCAAGGCTGGTGGGTAGGTAAAGCTCCTCAATTTTGTTGGAAATGTAAGTGGCACCTTTCTAACTGGAGTTCACAGCCTTACTGGATCTAGGTGACTACCTTAACCCCAGACTAAGTCTCTAGTTCATACCGTTAAAACCAAATGCCTGTCACATTATGGTCTCTGGGAACGTATAGCTATAATTTGTAAAACTTAATTTTGGAAAGAATTATCTTTATCTTTACTTTTAGTGGAAGGTGTCATGTTCTAGGTAACCTTTTCGTGTAATTCGTTGTTTCCTTTTTCCCTAATCTCTCATTAGCATACATATCAAATGTGCTAAATATCTTTTCTAGGTTCTGGAAAGAGCACTGTTGCCATGGAATAAGTATCTTATAACACATATTTAAGTCAGCCAAATCAGACTTACATAGACTAAAACAGCTGTCAACAATACAGTCAGAAAAGGTATGTGATGACAATGAGACCTATTTTACTCCTCTAAATTTAGTGCAGATTAACAAATAACTGGAATACTAATTTTCTGTGCTGACTTTGATTTATGGACTACCGGATATTAATAAAGATTTGTTTCAGCTGTGATGTCCAATCATCATTCTAGTGAAAAGTTATTTTCTCCAATTAGCTCTCAAGTCCTTTGTCCTTGTGTTTGACAAACAAAGAAACTGCCATATTACAACAATCCAAAAACATGCTTTTGAAGTCTGAGACCTCTATAAAAACTTTGGAAGAGAACAAATATGAAAAGAATCCAAATTCTACCCTTCTCAATGCTGAATTACTGTAAATCTTTAAATATATTTTTAAAAAAAAGTCCCTTATAGTATAAGTTTATAAGGTGTAAACAGTATAAGGTTTCAAGTTCTACTTCAGAGGACACAAATGCTTAAGAAAACTGTGGAAAGAAAAAAAGAAGTTTCCCTGACTTGTAGGGAGTTCTTAAATAGACCAGCTTTGAACAACATTGACATATGTGGGAAATTTCTTCTTTGGAAAAGCTGGACAAAGAGAATCTTCTGCTCATGATTTGCATGGGGTGGGGGTTTGTGTCTTTTTAATCTGTCTTTGTTTCTTTTTTTTTGTTTTGTTTTCAAAAGCATTGTACAAAGAAAGGAACAAAACCCAGAGATTTTCTAAAGGTTGCTATTGCTCAGTGCAGAAATCACTTTTAAGCTAATAAAACACAATCATTGTTGTGAGCTGTGTCTTCTCTTGATAAGAATTTGGAAAATGAAATATTCCTTTAATTAAAACAATGTGCATTTCTTGAAAAGTCAGTGGAGGTCAATAACTTTTCTGTGGTTATTAAAGCCTTGGAGGAATAATTGGGGCAACAATTTAATGACTGATTTGATCACTATATTAGACATATGGAGTGTTGGGGTTTTTTTCATGGGGGTGGAAGGGTTTGCACTATTGCTTCCTGCAGTAGCCCATTGTTTTCTTTTCTTACAATTTAAAAGGGTTTCAGTTAAAACTATAAATTCAGTCTTAACTAGAAGCTAATGACCTTCTCATTCAAAAAGGGTTGTACTTTGATGTTATCATGCAAGGATATTTTGACCATTAAAGATGTGCAAAAAGAGTAGACTGGAGTGCACCAAACGAGAAAAGTAACTTGATCCAAACATCATCTGATAATCAAAACTGGATATTTAATATGGCAATTATTGAATTGTGGTCTGAGATATTACTAAACATTTTCTGTAATTTGTTTGCATTATTTTGATGATAAGCTGATGTAAAATTTAAGAAGAAAAGTGCATCAATTTGAATGGGGTGATTTTCTGAGTAAAAGGCAAGATTAAAAATCTATAAAAAGAATTTACAAGGTTTATTCCCAAGCAACTGTAGGAAACTGATTATCTATGTGAGTAGCCATTCTGAGATCATTTCGAGTGTTTCATGTATAATTTAGTTCCTATATATTCACCAGCATGTTTCAGAAAGGTCTAGAGTGATATCTGCTAAAAGACATAAGCTCTACTGCAGGCTTTCATTCCTGGATAGAATTTGGCAGTATGAATCTGATAAAGTAAATGCAATTTTAAACACCCACCAGTTTATTGTCTGTGGTGAACACAAATGCATTCAGTCTCGAGAGCTCACAAATGAAATCCACAACAAACGAAGTGTCCCAGGGCCCTGTAAATTGATACAGTCCCACAGAGTTAGCTGAATTACACGGAAATGTTTTTTAGTAATATTTAGCGTCCGATTTTTTAGCATCTAATGACGTGAGCTCTGCAGCCGAAGAGCATGCAGAAGAATGTGAAGAATCAAAGGGAATACACAAATCAAAACTCTAAAGGGCAAAGACTGCTTTTGATATTTTCTGTTTAGCTTCCCTGAATTTATGGTTTTTAAATGAACACTAAAATGTGCACAAGCACTTCTTTGCTTTGCAGGAAAAGGGAACAAATGTTCCCTAACTTAAAAATTCCAAGGGAGAGGATTCTTTTTGACTCTGCAGCTACCTGATAAGATGGAAAGAGAGGAAAGTAAAGCATTCTTATGATAAAGGTACCAGTATTTAGATACTGCTATAAATCATACAGGAGGTATACATTCCTACAACATGATGAGCTTCATATCAAGATAAATTAAGAATGTTTTCAGGCTGTAAAGAACATCTTGGTAAATGACTAAAGTATTTGAATGGCCATATACAGGTAGCACATCTAATTTGCTAGTACAGGAAATTGCAACTTGAATAGCTGTCAAGCCATGTCTCAGACACCACACCGATGGTTTAAGTTCCTGAGTCAGACATCAAGTCCTAGTATGCTGATGCTCTGATCATGTTCCTTTATATTTCATTGCTCACGAAGAGATAATAGTATTTCATATAGGAAATAAGCTTTCTTGAGGGTTGGGGTTTTTTTTTTTTCTTTTTTGGGTTTTTTTGTTGTTTTGATTTTTGTGTGGAGGACAAGGGAAATGTGGAGGTTGCATAACATAACCATTTACAGTCCAGATGTTGAAAAAAATCCTCCATTGCAAAAAACTTCATGTCTACAAGTACCAGAAGATCATGCCACATCCCATTTTTTTACCAGAATGGCTGACAAGTTACTAAACATCCCAGAATAATCAGTTATTGATGATCTGTCCATAGACATTTATTCAATAAACTAGACACAGTTTTAACCATTTAGTGTGACAAGCTCTGTCAGCTGACTAGTTTCTTAAATCTTGGATTCCTGAGGAAATTCTGGAATATTGTAACTTGAGTCAGCTTTCCAAAAGAGGAAGGAGATGAGCAGAATAGCAACAGGACACTTAATTGGATATCAGGCCATATATCCATGGCAGAAAAGGCTACAAGAGCATCAACAGAGTAAAAACTGAAAAAATTAATTAAAAAAGAGAAACAGTCTTGAAATTCACGTGTTTCTAGAAACGTTTTCAGGAAGTGGTGTTCAGTTCAGTGCTAGACACTGAATACTGACAGCATGTTTCCTCTTTCAGATGCCCTCCGTTCAAAACTTAATGAGAGGCCAACTTTATCCACATGTGCCATTTCCTGGGTTCAACACAGAGAAAACCAAGTGAGCTGCAGTGGTCTGCAATATACACAAAAGTTGAGAATGCATGAGTTAATGACCTCTTCTGGCCCCAGAGTTTGTGAACATATTATATTTTAAGATACAACATGACCTAGAGCAGACAGGTGGTTTGACTTAAGAAGGAGGAAGTAAGGATAATTAATATACAGTACAGAGAAAAAGTTAGGCAAATATCTTACAAGTTCTGCAACTGTTAAACAAATGAACACATTAATTCATTTTAGTTTCTTGTTCATTTTGTATAAACTTTCTGACAAATGCATTTCCTTCTCTACTGCATACAGACAAAAATGGCAAATAGTTGATTTTACACAGATGATTTTCATTAGAATGAATTGCAAATTCTGTAAAGATCACTATCTCAATAGAAATTTGATTCTAATAGTTGTATTTGTATCACGAGTTAATGAAAGCAAATGATCTCTGCTGTGAGAGGGATTCTCAAAAGGGTAGAATGTTGATCTAACTTTGAAATTACATACTGAAATTAACTTCAATAGCATGCATATTCTCATCAAATCTTTAATCAAAAACTGCCAACACAAATTCAGTTTTCATGAACAAGTGCTGATAACTACTTACAGATATTCAACAGACCAATGATGGTTTATTCTATATATATAATCTGAAATAATAAAATGTGAGAAACTATAACCACTTATAGATACATAGGGAACAGAAAGATCCTAGTTTAATCTTTTAAAAATTATCTTCTCAATTTAGAAACAAGTAAGCAAATAAAGCAGGGCTACTTCAAATAGCCTACTCCAACTTTCAAGCCGTTTAATGTTCAGAACCAAGGTACTAAAAAATGCATTCACCCTATATATTTTCATCTCCAAGTTGCCAAAAGAAGTATAAGAAAAGACATCCTAGTCTCCCTGAATTAAGTTTAGTTTATTTATTTTTCAGCCTTTTAGGGGTAAACCAAATGTGCTTTTTCCAAGGAAATGACCTTCAATGTATATATATATATATATATAAAAATTAATCAAGAAAAGTTCATCAATGAAATAAAAAATGTTTCCATTGTTTTCAATGTACCAGGAGCTGAAACAACTGCCTTCTGTGCAGCTTATAAAATAGAATGGGGGGTAAGGGTATTTTATTAGTAAAAAGCTATCATAGTTTTTATTATTTACCTTTTCAATAGTCTTTAGAGTTTAGGAGTGGTAAATAATTTAAAGCACTTCATTCAGTGAATTCAAAGCTATAAGAACTGTGTGATAAATACCAGGCTGAGACTCAAGGAACACTAGATTATTAAGAAACCAATTTGTGGATTTTTTTTTTAAAGTCATGAATTTAAACACACATATTTAATTATACTGTCAGAAAGGTGTGAAAATTAACTTCAAAGGAAAGAAGAAATTATATCATGTCTTTCCTCCTTTCTGTAATTAAATGTAGCAAGGAAACTATGTTTCTTTTGTTTAAAGAAGAAAGGAATCTGGTCTATACTTGATGCTTTTTCTATGCTTGTATAAAACACAACATTAGAATAACACATATGAGTTCAAGGATACTTTTCCAGAAATAAGTCTTTCAAACTGTCAAGTCCTCTCTAAAACTCAGGATAGAGCTAGAGGAGAAACTAACAATCCAAATTAGTGCATTGAGGTTGGTAAGATAATGATGAAATAATATGCTCTGCTTGTGACATCATCTAACTTAATGACATTTGAAAAATGTCCAACTTCAACAAAGTCTGTTGGCATCTATAATTAAAATGTCATGTACGCTATGCTTATACACATTCATTTTCCCTCTCTTCCCCTCTACAGTTACAGGAAAACCAAAACTCATCTAAATATTACAACAAGATCTGGTTAGGGTTGAAAACTACGGGAAGAAACAAAGAAAATCGTACATTGAAACAATGCATAGAAACATTTATAATGAGTGCTGTAGCAGAGCAGATGATACAAGGAACCTTCCCAAACAACTCTCAGGAACATTCCACAGAAAAAGGTTAATTTGCTGAGGGGAGAGTTTACATGAAGACATGTTGTTTTAGAGACTAAAACAATTTGCTAGCAAAGACGTTAGGAGTTCCATGACTTTTGCCCTCAGAACCAGGACATTTTTTAGGGTACATTTAATTTACTTGCACAGACATGGCATTCTTCACGCTTTGCCTTTAGGTTCTTACTGAAATTTGCGTCACTATCTGTACTTTCACTAAGCACCTCTTCCATAATTGTCTCTTGTGTAGGCACACACACACAATATTTACCAGGTTCTTCTAACTTTCTTCTCACGAAAACTGCTTTTTCTCCCCCCTACCATTCACTGAGACAGGCAGAATGCTGCCACTAAAACATTTCCTATTCCAGATGGATGGTAAAGCAAGTAAACCCTGGACAGCTGGAGAAGTCTGTTTACGGGCTTCCAGATTTCCAATATTCTTAAACTTCACAATGTTACAGATTTGTACCTTTGCTCTTAATCAGGACAATCCAAGTGTGTTGACTATGGTTATTTGTTAGAGGGAAATGGCAACAATCCAGCCATAAAACAGAACAGCGCTGAAAAGTCAGCCACTTTGGAAGGGTTAGGGCAACTAATGGTGTGTCCATTTTAGTTCAGAAAGACCAACAGTACAATTTTGAAGCCAGTCTCCCATTTAGCCCCACTTCCCACGTTTTGGTTTTCATGGTGCATTAGTGTCACAACAAAGCTGTCTTCCTTTCAGATGAAAGGAAACCAAAATACAGCATGAAGGAATGCATTAAAGTTACTTCAACTGCTAATGAGCATCCAGTCCAGGAGGTAAGGCTGGGCCTTGTCTGAAGAAAGGCTCATGAAACACACTGTGGACACAGTGTGGATGCCTAAGCAGCACCTAATCCTCTCTACAGACCTACTTATATTGCTCTGTGTGGCCCTGTGCTCCCCCTGCTCCCCTGCTTCAGCAGTAACCACCAATGGTTGTGATGGCCACATCCAGCTGTGATGGCTGCATCCAGCCCTGATGGCTGCCTCCAGTCGTGATGGTTGAATCTGGTCGTGACGGCTGCCTCCCGCTTAAATTGGACTCTGGGGAGACAGATAACAGTGCAATAGCCAAGGGCTTTATTGTGTATCTTACTCAATAGCTGAGTGCTAGCTGATCGTGTGCCTACTGACATAGGGCTAGTGTGCAAATACAATGTTCGAATATATCCCAGGTTGGATGAGGCTTTGAGCAACCTGGTCTAGTGGAAGGTGTCCCTGCCCATGGTAGGAGGGTTGTAACTAGATGACCTTTAAGGTCCCTTCCAGCCCAAACCATTCTATGATTTAATGATTATTCTCCTTGCTTTCAGAGAACCCAACAACTACCAGTGCACGATCTCAAAACACTACAAGTTTGAAAGGATATAGAGCAGTATAGCTGCACCAATACTTCAGGAAGTGCTTCCTCTCCCCCTCCGAATAGTTGAAAAAAGGAATTTCAATACCACTCTTACATACAAGCAGTGCAAAATATAATACAAAGTCTCCTGTTTCAGAGTCTTTCTTGCCATTTTATTAAAGATCAAATCAAACTTGTCAGTTCTCAGTACATCCACTTTATCCCAATACAAGAAACACAAAATCATATTTTTGAGCGTGAGAGCACCCACCTGTTGCATTATGATTGACAGAAATCCCATTTCTGAAAGATGAAATGGCAGATGGCCTTTCTTGATCTTCATCAGAGGTATATGTCATAATATGAAATGTGTCCTTTCGTTTGACCTGCTCTTTCTCATTGATTTCCAGATGACAAATAACTACGAAATGCACTGAGAAATAAACAAACAGTGGCCTTGGACCTTGATTCAGAAGGACTGGAGATTTTCTTGAATTTTAATATAATTTTCAAGTAAATGAAGATCTACTGTAAGAAAGTCAGCCTCATAATGTTTATGAAATGGCTCCTTTAATTGCCCCATATGCAATGGCAAAAGCCGCTAAAAGCTACACTTTTGCAGAATGCTGATGCAGTCATTGTTGAAGAGTTCAGGCTGCAGGCAACTTTTCTAGAAGCTGTGGATGTATACTACAGTAAACATATTTACCTTATTTCAGTGAAAGTATTTAGAATGTGGCTTTAGTATCTGTTTCTTTCTGTATACTTCTATTTCTGAATATAATCTATTTACAATAGACAGATTTTAGGTTTTACTTATATTTTCAGGGGAAAAATTTCTGCAGGACACAAGGACACTGAAATCTCTTAAAGGAATAAAAACATAGTCCATGACCATGGTTAAGCTGATACCATAAAAGACAAATTACTATCCCGTCCTTCTAGGTAGGAAAACCAGTTTCCTCCACACCCTGTCTTGGCACTGGAGTTTACTTCGTATGGCTTTAGAATACTAAAGAAAATGGGAAAAAATCTCTCTCCTTTTTTTCCACAATCACTGCGTCATCTCAATATGGGTCAAAAGGAAGCTGATTTTATTTCATAACAGGAAGTCTCCCTGAAAGACTGCTGAAGGTATATATGCTCTGCTTACTTTGTCACCTACTTACTATCAACTTAATGGAAATTACTCAGAACAATGTCTTTATACATCAAGATGGCATACAGTTATCTTAAGTGTGCCTTCTACACAGAAGCAAGTTTCTGGAAGAGCTGTTAAAACATTAGCAATAATCCGTTACTTTCAAAAGTGATCCTGATAGTGAATAATGTCAGAATGTCAACTCTTCCTTGCTAACTGCTTTTGTTGCTGGCAAGGCATATCTAAAAAGACACTATCTTCTTTTGCAGTTCCCTTTCAGCCTCCTTCCCCGTGGTAGTTGATGGAAATAAACACAAGAACATGAGCAACATATGTAGAACTTCAGTCTCAATGGCTAGGACAGGAGTATTGCTTTCATTTTAAAGGAACGTAACAATCTTAGGAGTCTAGATCTTTTCAGTATTACGGCATCACAGAACCTCGAAGGTTACATTAAACAACGTGCACCAATGCAAATAGGTGTGCAGACATTTCTCTCTTTTCATTAATCTCTTGTAAGGTGTTCATTATATCATTTGGTCTTATGATATCTTCTACTCCAAGGCTTGGTGGCATCCTCCTTCACATTCTCTTTCTTCCAAGAACACAACCTCCTGAAAATGCACAGTAAGCAAATCTCCAAGCTAGAAGGCCAAGCTTTCACTGAACATATTCACTGAACTGTATTCACCCGCTGGTAAATTCAGCTGGTAAATTTAGCTGGAAAATTGGGAAATGCCAGCACTGCAAGAGTTATCTCCTCATTCTATGCAAAATATCATGCGCTGCAGTAGTATATGTCTTTGTCTGGATTTTTTGTATTTGCAAAATCATTGTACCTGTGCTTTTGACTATTCAGTGGAACATATATTCCAGTTCACTTCCCAAGGACTCAATAAGGTCACTGTATTAAGCATCCTGGTTTGTTGAGCTTTTTGACACTCCGTGGTACACCAAAGTTACAGTCAGATTGTTTCTAAAGCAAACTGTAGCCTTAATGAAATGAACAGCAAATCGTCATTCTGGAGTCAAGCTCAGGATCCATCACAGACTCCATTAACACCCACAAAAGGTGTTTGCCCAATGAGTAATCACAGACGTGAAGGCCTAGGAGAAGACCTGGAAATGTAAAGTTCAGATGTTTATGACTTCTAATACATTTCTGGTGAGCATTCATTTTTGAGCACAGCCTGCTGAGGAATCCAAGAAAACAGAGCACAAAAAATAAATTCACCAAAGTAGAAAATGAAAGAAAATCAAACTCGGGCTCTTTTCCTTACTATTGATACTGTTCACCTCTTCATAATTTTAAATGCAACTAACTACCCAGCTTCCTAGCCCTAGAACAATAAATATGTATAAAAGAATAATTAAATATACAATTAAATTGCAATAGCTGAAAAGGACAATAAAAGCTTTTTCCTATAAAAATAAATTAAATCTTCTCACTGATTTGAATTTTGAGATCATTTGATTCCAATAACTCCTATGGAATAGTTAATACTTTATAGTTCTTGGAAACACTTTATAACACAAGTACTTAATATTCATTAAAATAAATTATTAGAACCAGTTTTAGACTAACATTAAGGTTCCATCTTTAATTTGTCTGATCTTTAAATCCACTTTATACCTCATGTCTTCTGAACATGTCTGCAGACCAACTAGATCTGTGCCATTATCAAAATACAATGTTTTTCAAGACTACAAAACATGAATTCATTTTTTTAAAGTTTTTGAAGTGAATACAAGGAATGTTAAAGGTATCAGGAAGAAAGCCTTTGATAACAAAATTAACTGCAAAGGACCTTGGATAGATGCAACTAGGCTGTGTTAAATATCTTGCTACCATAGAAACACCGTTACCAGTAGCTGTAGCAGATCAGGGAGCTGTAATTCCAATTTTGGGCAAAATCAAAGTAATTCTTATGCATGCAGCACCTTCAGAAAACATAATTTTCAGAAAAAAGTTTTCAAGAAGCATTTCACTTAACAATAACATCCAGGACTGAGAGGGGTGTAAAGATATGACAAAAATCTTTGAACATTTAAGAAGCTGATGAAAAAAGAAAGAAACTTGTGCTTCTTCCATGTCTGCAGCAAATGGGTCAAAAATTATTGTCCCTCTGCTGTAGCACAGAAGTTTCTGAAACATAGCAGAAAGAATGGTAGGAATAGAAAAGCACTGGAATAAACATGAATAAACTGCTCCAACACTGCAGGTCTCTAAGAGTGTCTCAGAAACAACATCACTGAAGACTGACTGACATTAGACGGCTGACCTGTATCTCCTCAAAGACACTCCCAGCCCCATAATTTACTTCTAGACAAAATATCACCAAAAAAAAAAAGTGACATAATTTAAACACGCTGGTTTGTTTAAATATGAACAGTTTCATTACTAGAGATTTTTTGTCTCATGCTAGAGCCCATGACAGGCAAAGCGATGAGTTATTGATGGGAAAAATTTGTTTCTGGTAATTATCTGCAAGATTTTGAACAATTTAGAATTTTAAAAAAAAAAAAAAAATTTAAGCCAACAAGATAAAGTACTTAATCCTGGCATAACCTAACCAGAGAGAGCCTGTGATAGAAAGTTCATATTTTACTCTCCAAATGAAAAGAGTTTAACATGATTCCATTTTAGTGACAGCCAGGGATGATTTTTTTGGCAGGAACGGGCGAGCAAACCACACCTCATACGCTGGAAGGACAATTGCACAGAAAATCTGCTATATTCAAGCTCCCTGAAAAAAAAAAAAAAAAAAAAAAAATAGGACCAACTTTTTTGCAGGGAGCAGTGCTAGTACCTCACTAAAAACTGAAAAAAACACTCCATAGGCCTTTGAAAGAGGATTGTGCCCTGAACAGCCTTCTTGCTAAGAGCCACCTGATATTCTCCCCAGCAGGATTAATTTAGCTTTATGCTAACACATCTAAGTGCCTTTGGAAAGCACTGACTTGCAACGTGCCAGCTTGTAGCATGGGTACATCTAGCACGCAGCTGCCTGTATCTGATCCAGCAGGCATATGTTGCCTCACTGCAGAATACTGCCCATCTGAGTTATGTCCAAAGCACACTATGTAGTAGCATCAAGATATACAAGGCTTCTTGCATCAGTTTCAACTTTCCATTTTATAACGCCAGTTTCAAAAAAGGCATTAAACAAAGCTTAATTTTCACATCACTGAATAAGAAAAAAGTCATAATAAGCCTTAATGCAAGAAAATGTGATCAAACCTACTCAAATGATCAGTCCTTTTGAAATAAAGTTTCATTTCTCATGTGAGTTTAAACTTGAGTGTAAGAACTAGCACAGCTTCTTACAGAAAATATTGAAAGCAGCACTACAGGCTCTCCCTTCCAATGGGAAAATGCCTGAAAGGCAGCACCATCCCTACTGACGTGACTAAATCACTCGTGGTTTAGATGACTATGTGTACCACAACGTGGCATGATTAGAGACGATTTGTTAATGTATCCCATCACACAATGAAATATATAGCTCATACGAGAAAAGTCTGCATTTTGTAAATCTGTCTACAGAAAAGGAGATGTTACACTACTCAAGGTCTTGTTTATGTCTACATATCTATCCATATAATATATAGTTGTGTATATATCCACATACATATGCACACATGTAAGTATAAGCCAAGAAGCTATCATAAGAATAGTAGAAACTTTAGAACTCTAGTAATTACTAGTCCAGGTCTAACTGTTACAGAGGAAGAAATAATAATGTAGTTCAAACTGCTGCACTGACTTCTTGATTTCTCCCCTTTTCCTGGAGTTATTCTCACCTTTCTGCTGCTCTTGTTGGTCCTAAGGCTGTCAGTTACATTTCAGTTTCATTTCAAAGGACTTCTGAAGCCTTTTGCCAGAAGAGGTTTGTGTTAGTGGCTTCTTCATTACTCTAGGATCCACACAGGGTCCTTCATACATTTTCCACAATGCTTACATACCTTTAGGTTTCTTCATTGGTCTGTAACTTCATGCTACGTCCCAATTCACTACAAATGGTGACTTTAAGGTACGTTGGCTACTCCTTGACAATGTGACACCCACCTACAAGAAGGGCCATAAGGAGGACCCAGGGAACCACAGGCCTGTCAGCCTGACCTTGGTACCGAGGAAAGATTATGGAACAGCTCATCTTGAGTGCACTTGCACAGCATGCACAGGACAACAAGGGGATCAAGCCCAGCCAGCATGGCTTCATGAAAGGAAGGTCATGCTTGACCAACCTGATCTCCTTCTATGACCAGGTGACCTGCCTAGTGGATGAGGGAAAGGCTGTGGATGTCATCTGCTTGGACTTTAGCAAGGCCTTCGACACTGTGTCCCACAGCATTCTCCTAGAAAAGGTAGTGGCTCATGGCTTAGACAGGAACACCCTTTGCTTGATAAAAAACTGGCTGGATGGCCAAGCCCAGAGAGTAGTGCTGAACGGAGTTAAGTCCAGGTAGCGGCTGGTCACCAGTGGTGTTCACGAGGGATCAGTTTTGGGGACTGTCCTGTTT
>NW_010109286.1:0-6416 GCF_000699245.1 Pterocles gutturalis
ATATATATATATGTGTATATATATATATAAAATAAAAAATCTTTGTTCTGTTGGTTATCAATGATCCTTACATTGTGCTCTGAGATGCAGACATGAAGACACCCCTTCTGCACCGTTTCTGTTTATGGAGGTCTCAACACCAAGCAGAAGATGGCCTGGCATCATTGAGCAAATGATGGCTCCATGTGTGATGCACAGGAATGATTAAATCTGCATACTTGGGCAGGATGTATCTCTGGCATATGATCATTTTTACCTTGATGCACCGCGGAGATTTAAATCAGCATAATTGGGTATGGAGTTTCTCTGCCATATGGGCATTGGTTACCTCGCAGTCAGCTACCATATGCCTGTGTAGATGGCTAAGTGGCAGCTATGATTAATTTATTAAGAGAACAAAGCTATCTTGTCTATGTATTCCTTCTCTGATATTCTGGTAGTGAAAAGCTGTTGTTAGATAGCTGTTTTAGAATAGTGGGACTCACTGTCCCCCCACCCCCAGCTCAAAACCTTGATCCATTCTAGTTTGGATTCCTCTTTCTTTTCAACAGTGAGACTTATCCGCAGTACAGTGAGAGATCCCATCAATCCCATCAGTCGCCCCCAAAGCATGAAGTGGAAGAGGTGAGTTGTCTTTCTGGACAAAGCAGTTGAGCACTGTGCATGTCTGAGATGCTCAAAAGGCTGTATGCCAAGATCTTGTCCAGGAAAAGAGATGGTGAGATATCTAGGGGAGAAAGGGATAGCTGCTGATGGCCCGCTCCCAGCTCCCCTCTGCAGCAATGTCACGGAGGTGTCACTGGTGCCAGCAGCGGGATCTCAACGCAGTAGATGGCAGCATGAGACTGTTGTTCCAGCCGCAGTTCACATGTTGGGGTACTGTCAGCACTCCGCAGACCTTACCTGATGTAAATGAGCATCTCCCCCTGCAGTACCCTGTCCTCTCTCCAGCGTTTGAAAAGTAAATTGGTTTCTTCTTCCCATTCCCCCAGTCTTGTACATGTAAAGTTACGTGAGAAATCAGACAAGTGGAGAACCCAGAACTGCAAGAAGAGCCGACCCTGGATTTCAGCCTGATGGTTTGAATTCCACAGGGGTTAGTGGGACTCAAGTTTTGGCTTCTGCTTTGGCCAGCTCTCCGAAAATGAGTTGGACAAGTGCTTATATGTTAAGTAGCATGAGCACAGCAGCTGCCACCCTTTCAGACTCTCCCCTGACAACTGGCTTTGCTTTGATAAGACTAGAGGTTAAATAGATAAGGAATTTTCCAAAAGGTCTGTTACCTTTGCAGGGACACCAAGACACACACCCTAAGGAAATCCACGTTTCTTTTGCTTGAGTGGTCCTTGTCTTGTTGCTGAACAGGACTCCAGCCCCCTGGACAGGCCTCCTGATAAAAAGATTACTTAAAATAGAAGCCCAGAAGGCACCAAAGTGTTGCTATATGCATCATAAAATAAAGCTTAGACTGATTATAGATGTTATTTTAGAAATAATTGAGAAAAGAAATATTGAGTCTCTGTACATCGCTTGGAAGTGTGTGTGGCACTGCTGCCATTAGTCAAATATAGACAAGTGGAATGAGATCTAGAATTTCAAAATGAATAACTACATCAGGCAGAAGTCCAATGATTGCTTTATTAAAGCCTTGATGAGTGCCAAGCAACTCTTCAGCTATACCGAGGAGCTCTACAAAATGTAAATTCCAGTATTTTATGAAACACTGGAGCAGGGAGCCTACACTACATGGAAGTGAAGGGGAATTTACATTTTTTAAACTATTTTTTAACAAGTACTGCCCACAGTACTTGTTTCCTTGCCAGCTACCTTGGGAGAGATCAGAACACTGAAATGGCAAATATTGTCTTTTTCCATTCCCTTTGAATGTACATCCAAAAATACAGAGTATTTCCATTAAGACTACCAGTCAATCTCAATGATTTCCAACTGTCTTGTCTCCTTCCCTGATCTGAAGTGGACTGTAGGCATTAACGTGTTACTGACAGCTGGAGCTGGGTCACAATGAGAAGGACGAGGAAGCAAGAGAGTCATAAGTAATGACTTTTAACATATGTTGGCAGAGCTGTAGCATTGCTTTCTGCACCCTGATCATTCCTCGAACTGCTCCTGTTCACCAACCAGAATAAAGCAAACCATTTCATTTCATCTGGTGACAATATTGAAAGTAGTCCTCATGAGACGTGAATGCTGCTGTTCGTTACTGAGAGATGAACGCTATCAGCGTTTCCCTGCTTACTATCGAGTGCAGTAGTTCAGAGTGGTTTCTGGTGGCACAGATGAGTGCTTAAATGCCAGCTCTGGTTGAAGGGAGACTCAGGAGGGAGCCTGAGACTGTGGCATGAATGAAGTGTGGGTCCAAGCCCATCTCCACGTCCTGAGCCATCTGCCCTGATGCCCAACTGGAACTCGCCGCACAAACTCATTTAGCACAGCTCCTAGTTCACGGGGCGTGGATGGAGTAGGATCAGCAGGACCAAGCCAGTCAGAGTCAAAGCTGCCAGCTGCTGCCCTGCGTCTGGCTGTCCGGAGCACTGGGATGGTTGGTCTTGTCCTCCCTTCCCATCCAGCGTGGTTGTAAATGAGTTCTGGGCATGGCAGAGCCTGCCGTCACGTTAATAGATGGCACAGAGGTACTGCTGCTATATATTCCTCCTGTGGTTGCTCCTGGGAGAAATTACAAATCCCAGGTGAGTATTTTTACTTGCACAGCTGGTAACCGAGAAAGACGCCGTTTGGGAACATAGGGACAGCTTAGAGATCCCTCCCCATAGAGAAAAGTTTGTCATTCAGGAAATCAAAGCAAAATGTGGAGCATGTCCTAATGGGAAGCTTTCCCAGGCTGAGATCTGTCCGATACCCGGGGTTCTCGGCGGTGCAGAGCCAAGTATTCCGTACGCGATAACGCTTTCACTTGAGTGATTTGTAAAACTTCCCTGAGGTACCTCTGCAATGAGGAGCAGAGATGAAACCTTACACAGACAGGGGCAAATCCTGCTGCTAAATGAGTGCCAGGAATGAAAACCATTCTCTAACAGTGGGATGGGCTGGGGGTCTGTCCTGTGGGTGAGCGGCGATCAGCACTACTCTTGCTCGAGAGGATTATGTGACTCCGTGAAGGTGAATGCTGGGACGTGGTGCAAATAGGTGATGTTTTATTAGTGATGCTGTGTGTGTGTCTGAGGGGAAAGATGGTGTGTGCGAAGGAGAAATTAACAGAAGCGAAAAAAGGGAAGGAGGGAGTCCTGAAAGCAGTTTTGAAAGGGAAATAACATCTTTCCAGCAACAGCATCTTCAATCACAAGTTAGAAAAGTAGCTCTCACTTTGCTGTGACTAAGTTCAGGCTTGTTTTTAAATTCTCCTGTCCTCCTAATCCTGTCCAGATCACACAGCATCTTCACAGCAACCCAGACAGAGCTGTCTGCTGGCCATCCCGAGGAGGCTTTCACACAGGATGGGGCCAAATTCAGTTCTCTCTTGCGTTGTATAGCTGTAAGGAAACATTAACAGCATTAAACAGCTGCATCAGCTGCTAGAGCTTCGGGGCTCTGTGCCGACTGCTTGGATTTGGAGGGTACACAGAATAACATGTAACAGACACGGTCACCTCCATCTATGGAAATTCTGACACATGCCTCAGTAGCCTGGAAATCAACAGGCAGCAGCTGCAGCAGAGCTCTGAGCCCTGCACAGCCCTGCACCCCGCTGTCAGCAGGGGAAGAGGCACAGACCTCCGCGTCCTGCTTCTACACCCATGTTTGTGGGCACACAGGGAGGGAGATGCAAACCTTCCCTGGCTTTAGCTTGCTGCACTGCGTAGCCTTACGTGTTGCTGAGTCACTGGCAGGTAAATGTGGAGAATCTCTGTGGTGGGGCATTGGCAGTATGTGATGAGATTATGTTTATTTGGGAATATTTATTTGAGAGGTCTTGTGCCCAGGAGAAGAGACCTGATGACAGTGTTGCAGGAGCAGGAGAGCCAAGTGGAGACACCTCATACCCCGGGGTTTGCTGGCAGGCAGGCAGCCTCACTGCTTCACAGCTCGTTGCATGCTTACTTTGCAGGGCTCCTGCAGCACTAAGATAATTTTGGAAGGAGGTGAGGGACTGGTCTGAGCCCCTTCATGCTTACGCTGTCATTTCCAAGGAAGGAGGTGAGGAACCAGCTTCAGAGCTGACTCCAAGTGTGCCTTTGGGACAGAAACAAGGAGCACGGGAGCTCCCTTCCAGCAGGAACAGAGCACAGCGGTGACCATATCCGCATGGTACCTGGAAATGGGGTATATGCTTGTGCCAATGAAATCTAAGGACATTCTCTCTGTCTGTCTAAAAGGTGTTCAGCCTTTCAGAGAGATGAGTATCACCCAGAAGAGGCAGAATGACAGATTGCTTCCAGCCTTCAGAACCTAGTTAGACACGAGCACTTCTGCAGAAGTCCATAGGATGAATGGATGCCCTGCAGCTCCTAACAAGAAGCAGGCAACAAAATGAGTAAACTGTTTGCGCTGCCTGAGTTCAGGGCAAAACAGAACCCAGTTGGATTAGTAAGTAAACCAAGTTGAAATTGGGGGTGGGAGAGGAGATGGGTGGGGGGAGGCTGTGGTTTCCCCTGCAGAGCAACCTGCAGAAATGTGCCATATTTTGTGTAAAGAAAGGAGCTCTTTAAGAAGCTGTAGCTGGGTGGGGAGACAATGCGCACTTATGCTTCTACTCTGATAGTTAATGTGGGCAAAAATATCTTTTTGTTTCTATGAATTTTTCTGAGCTGCTAGCAGGGGATAGGCAGGTCTGAGCTATAGCACTGCTCCTGCTGCGGATAGTCCTCAGGAAATCTCTCTTAGGATCGCTCCAGCTGGCTGGAATAAGCCTTCAGGTGCCATCACTCCAATCACTGTCCTTCAAACTGACGGGTAACTCCCTGGTTAGAAATATGGAAGGGAGTCAGCCTGTAGAGCACTGCTCTTCTTTGTTGTGATGGGAATGTCTCACGCAGTTCTGAGGCACTGCTCGTCCCCTGTGTGCCCTCTGCAGTGTTGCAAACTCTGATGCTTAAATGAAGAGGGCTGTTCTCATGGGGGTGTGACTATCCCAGTCTAACTCCATGGGAATACACACTACTGAGAGTAACTTCAAAACAGATCCTCTCCAGCCCAGCTCCCACATTGCTCTTCAAGAACCTGTGAGGGGGGAATAAAACAATATTTAGCTATTTTAACCACAGGTATTTAACTCATCCCTTCAGCCTCCCTCAAAGTCAGGGATTTTGGTAGGTTTCTGCTTTCAGCCCCTTTCTGCAGAAATGTTTTTTCCCCTAGATGTGCACAGAGCTGCAGGATGATGTTCCAAGCAGACTCTCTCTGAAGGGCCTTTGGGTTGAGCCACTTCAGTTTTCACCAGGCAGTGGAGAGGTTTCCAGGCTCCCGCTGCCCAGCTTGGCGTGTGCCGTGTCACACTTGGCTGCCCTGTAAACCTGGCTGCCAGCACCCGGCATGGCAAATGCTTCTCAGACATGAGCTGTGGGCAGAGCACAGAGGACAGGACTGCTGTCCCTTAGCAGGCTATTTGACTGACAACGGCTTTCCATTCAGACCAACTTTTGTGTCACCACCTGAAAATTAAGCTGGAGTCCATATGGATGTATCCAGATGGATGTATTCCTCTGGCACGGCAGCTGCCCTGTCCCATCCCTGTGGTGTCAGACACTGGCCTCTGAAACTGGAAGGAGCTCATGCTATCCCAAGAAGAGCGTGGTCCATAATATTTTAGATTATAGCAGATGTTGCACACAATACTATCACTCTTATAAAAGGAGGTAGAGATGCAGAATGAGACCTACCAGCCAGTTAATAAAAAAGCCTAATGAAGAACAAAAAAAAAACCCAGCTCGTCATTGCAGAGATACATTGCCTTCAGGAAATTAAAAACATGAATACCCTGGTGTATGCAATGAACCTCTCCTTTGTGTCCCTGCAAAAGTATTGAAACCTCTGGAATATTAAGAAATGACAAAGATGCTTTTAAGTCCCCTCCCTAGACTTCAGCTGCTGGTAAGAACTCATGAAAGAGATGAAACACCTCAGCCTGACTGTTGTACAACTTCATGTCCCCGAGAACTCAACTTCAGAATAAACCCCTGCATCAGCGAGCACACCTGTGCTGGGCTGCCCGCCAGCTGGTGCTCATCGCAGGGCAGAGGCGCCAGGTGAAAGCTCTCAATGTAAATACGAACAGTATGTTTTCCATACCTTTCCTGTGCCTGTATTTGTTCATTGTTCTGCCATTGGGGACCCGCAGACACGCCGGTGTGAGGCAGACAGCAGGGCGGGGGGGGCCCCATACTGTGCAAGCAGACCCAACAAGGGAAAATATAGATATTTAAAAAAAATATAATTTTTTT
>NW_010109287.1:0-5961 GCF_000699245.1 Pterocles gutturalis
GCGGCGGTGCGGGGGCCTGGCTGGGGACACCGCCTTGCTTTGCGCCGGAGAGAACACGGATAAACATCTCGGGGGCAAAACACGTTAGTTAATATCCAGTTTCATTCCTCGGAGGTGGCTAGTCACAGCAGTGGGTGAATAAAAGCTTCACAGTGTTTCTGTCACCTTGTGTCTGCAGTTAAAAGCATATAACTAGGAGTCTGAGCTTGCAGGAGTTATCTGCCTTTTAAAATTTCTAAAGGCAGGTTCGGACTTTTTGTTCCTCTTCTCTCACAGCTGCTAGAATTCTTTCTTGTTAATGAAATGTGATGCACAGTTCGTTTTCAAAAAGCTTCCTTTCAAAAAGCTTCCTCACAATAGAAAAGCGAAAAATATTACGGGGAAGATTCACAGATGAACCAAGGCTGTTTGGAAATGACTTTGTGTAAATTCGTGATGCGTTCTTTTAAAATAGTCATTGGAGTTGTGCTTCAATGGTGAGCAGCATTATGGCGTGTGGTCTTGTTTTCTGTATGGAAACTTGAATTTGGAATTTCAGGTGTGGGCACAGTTAGACACATTTACATTTCAACAAATAATTCAGCTTGGTTTTTGGTAGGGGGGCATCAGTGGACATCTGTTCTGCAACACTGGATTATTGTAATTTGGGGGATTCTTTTACATTCTGTTATTGACATACCTGTGGAAAACTGCAGAAAGTTGTTAAACAAGTCTATAGTGAATCACAGACTTGGATGCTGCTGCAGGAGGTAGTAAATAGTAAGTTAAGCAACACGTAATACCATTTCTCTACGCTGATGAGGCATTCACCCTGGATTTCAGCAAGTTAATCTCTAATTTCCAAGCCTCAGAGGAAGATAATTCAGTAGCAAAAGTTGAGTCCCAGGAGCAAGGATCTCCCATAGTGTCACAAACATGGTGCTAGTATCTCGTCTTGTCAGAGATGATGATATTCAAGGTGGAGTGATTGGAATTGCACAGATATAGTGGTCTAGTGTCAAGTCCTTGATTCTATTTTAAGGCAAATATATATACTTTAACCCCTCCCCCCCACCCAAAAAACCCCCAAAAAACAAAACAAAACAAAACAAAACAAACAAACAAAAAAAAACCCAAACCCTAAGAAAAGCAAAAAACCCAAGCAAAACTGAATGACCCAGCGCAGGGATTTGAGGTACCATCAGGGTGATTTGAAGGCATGTCTGCCTGCATGGGCATGAATAGCTTAACTTATTTAAAAAATGTATATCATCGAAATTTGATTCCAAATTTAGCCTGTAGTAATATGAAAGTTTACATAACAAATGCTCAATAGAAATCTTCACATTTATTCACTTCAAGGGAGAAGAACTTTCCTTTTTCCAAAATAAGCTCCCTTTTGCAGGGTTTGCCACTCAAACCCTGTGTGAATGTGCATATATGTGTGTGTGTGTGTGTGTGTGTAGAGAGACTTAATGGAAAAGGTTAATAAATCACTTACAAATAACATCTACATTTTTTAATTTGTTGTTCTAGCAGAAGAAAAAAAAGGTATCTAATGAAAGGTCCACTTTTTTCAGCTTTTAATATTCTTAGACTGTTAGGGGCAGCAGGTAAATGTACTTTTAAAATATTTTCTCTTTAATTATGATGTGTTTTGAACCACATTTTTTAATAGAGCAATCTCTTCTCTGTTAAAGTCAGTCCAATATTTGTTGTGATGTTTATTGAGAGATCATATCTGGGACATCTCTTTCCAATTGGTAAAGAAAATTAGAGAAATCTTGTAGATGAAGGAATAGCTTTAGAAACACCTGTGTTGAAAGTGAATGGAGAAGGGCATTCCAACAAATAAATTTTTGAGAGATTTAGCTTCTTAACTGAAAAAAAAAAAGAGAAAAGTAGTGAAGGGATGGGGTTGACCAATTTCTGATACAGAAGTTTTTTATTTTCGGTGGATACAGGGTCAGGTTCTTTGATCTCCATTATCTACATCATCAAGTAGTAAATCTCCATGTCCAAACAACAGAAGTCCTCTTTATTTTTTAGCAGTTGCTGTCTTGTCAAGTCAATGAGCTTTTGTGCCACAGTCCAAGTACAAAGTGCAAGGTGTTTTGTTTTGTTTTGTTTCTTTTCAGAGCACAGCATAAACCAAAAAAGTGCTCCAGTTTATAGAGTTGATAAGAATTTTGAAAGTATTTTCGTTGACTTGCTAATTGGTTGGCTTGTGCCAACACTTGTGTGCAAATCATATTCGAAGAAAATTAATCTCGGCTAAATTCTGATTTAATGAGATAGCTTTAAATCCAAAGCATTTTCCTACCAATTGTCTCTGAAGTCAGTGTAATAGATCAGAATTGGGCCCAATAACAAGTCCGTTGATCTTTTAGAATAAATTTTAGTGAATGAAGTGACTGGTATTTAACCAGGGGAAAAAATAGTCTACATATCCTTGTATGAAAGCTTGCAGCCCTGCTACACTACTATACCACATTTCTGAGTCTAAACAGAAACAGAAAGCTTTAAGACTAAGAAGACCTGCTCGTTTAACAGAGTATCAATAAATAAAAGTGTGCTCATGGAAGTCTGGTGATGAATATTTCTTCTGAAATAAATTACCTGTGAAGTTCAGCAGTATAAATCTATATTTTAAGACATTTGTTTATTTAAAAATTAATGCAAATTATTCTTATTTTAAATGCAACCCTTTCTGAGGGTGTCTGACTTCTATTTTTGATGATGGATCACAGATTTATATTCCTTGTTGAAACCTACACAGCTCACAGTTGCTGTGCAAGACAAGCTGTTCACCAAGTCTGCTTACAACTTAATAGTTATCAAAGACTGCCCTCTGTTGATATGGTATAATCTTAACATTTTACCAGTAGTTATGCCCGATTTTTGTTATTGCATTATTTTGCATAGGAGTTTTGTACTTAATGATGGAATTAATTCCAGAGATGCTCTTCAAATATATTGGTAAAAATGAAAAAAGATTTTATGGTTAAATACTGGGAAAGGAGACTAAATATGACATACAAATGTCAGGGGTTTTTAATAGTTTCCAAACATGTAGCATGAGTATTTCATAACTTAGAAGTACAAAAAGATGTGCCATCTCTTGCCAGTGTATATTAACTATCTTGCCAAGGAAATTAGGAGAGCAGGAGGAGAGGATGGAAACAGTAAATAAGATTTGCAGGAGCATTTGGGCACTTATCGGCTGCATAAGTAATTTTGTTATTACAATTCAAATCTGAAGGCCATGTAAAAGCACGGAGTATGGTACCTACCACAGAGAAAATTTTCATCATTCACAATATGACACGTGATTTGGTGTACAAAGACCAAAGAACAATCCTACATAAATAGTCTGCTGAAACAGAGTAAAAAATAGAAAATGTTACATCAGCCAGATGAGAGAGTGTCTCAGTTCCCTGTGTGTAGCTGTACTTAACCAACAACATTTCTGTTGCTTCCATACTCACTTTTTTCTTCTCTTATTTAACTAATGAATTATTACACAAGTGTCTCTAAATTATCAGGCATAGGTTTTTGCCTGGGTATATGCAAGAATACTGCTAAACTGTAACTTTCAGTCATCCTTTTTTCTGCCAAGTATCTCAAGAGGCAGATAGCTAACTCAAGAATCCTCTCTCCCTGGCATGTCTTCTTTACCATCACACTCTATAAATGAGCCATTG
Source organism: Pterocles gutturalis (assembly GCF_000699245.1). NCBI lineage: Eukaryota > Metazoa > Chordata > Aves > Pterocliformes > Pteroclidae > Pterocles > Pterocles gutturalis. Next base: position 3,684 of record NW_010109287.1, read on the forward strand.
TCTTGAATCTGTTCTCCACTTCTTTCATTACTTCTGTTTCAGCTCAAATATCTGTTGCCCTACAGGCAGAGATCTTCCTGAAAAGTCCAACACCACTAAATCTTGCATCCATAGTTTTATTTCCCTTTGCCTCGGGTAAATCTTTCCCTTGTACTGTGAAGAAAGTTCACTGGTTCTATCAGGTTAAGGTTTCACTCCTTGACTAGTGAAACACTTACACGATCTGTTCTCCAAATTGTTTTCTGTTGATGCTGAAATGAGTATAATGCTGGTTTCTACATTTCATTTACCTACAGTAGATATGACCACATGACCCTGCCAACATTCACTCCAAAACCCAGTCCAAAATCACCCTCCATGTTTCTAAAGCTCTTAGACTTTTGTCAGTACCTTATGATGTTTCTTCTGCTGCTGCCTCAGTAATTGTTTTCACCTGCCTCACAGTTGCGCCCTGCCTACCCTCCATGTCTCTAGCACTATTTTTACTTAAAACCTTGGCTCTTTGAAAACCTGCTTATCAAGTCAGCCTTGTTTAAGCTCCTTTCCACTTTAGGTCTCATCAGAAGCAGTGTGTTTTCCTTTACATTTTTTCTCCTTTGCCTTTTGATCACTCTTACTCTTTTTGTTTCAAAGCCAAAGTACAACTTCTTGATCTCCTATTAACAATGAGAAAAGACTTGGTAATTTACTACAGTAAATAAGTGGTTCCGTCAAGCTTCCTTACCTATGATTATGTCTTGTGTTTGTAATCTTTGAAGTTTTTTTACTGTGATTATGGAATTTATAACATTACTTTTAAGTGTACACTTACACACACATGGGTTCTTTCATGTGTAATGAAGGCAATGATAAAGACACTATAAGCAACAAAGCTGTTTTCAAAAAATATGTAAAGACCTAGATTTTTTGAGTCCTCTCTCAGATTTCCCCTGCATGAAACTGATGAGTGGTTCGAAATGTTCTTGACAGGAACTGACCAAATGCTGTCACCAATGCCAGTTATAAGTTCATCTCGATGTGCAGTCCAGAATAGGTACATGTTGGTATGGGTATGTATTGTGTTAGACTATATTGATGTAAATTATAACTGAAATAGTGTATCAACAAGGAATTATTGGTGAGACGTTTATTACTTATACGTAAATACTGTTAGCTAGTGGAGGTCAACACAGTCAAATCCTCCATGTTTATTCATTTGTCTGAAGTGCCTTTTTTTTTTTTTTTTGGTTTGTTTCTTTTTCTTTTTTTAAAACTCTAAACTGTGTCTGTACTGGTTGTCTACTCTAATTTATATGCTGTGTTTTAGTTACAGATCACTGAAATTCCAGTACAGTAAAGTGCTTATATGTTTTGTTAATGAAATAAGTAGGAAAACATTCCTGACACCACTTTATTTGAAAAAGAAAACAGAATGGGAGCTACTTAGTGAATAAGCAATCAAATCCAGGCTAAGTTATTTAACTCCTTCTGTCCCACAAATGCCCTATAAATAACATATTTTCTTGTTAGGACACATGCAACTTTTTTTTTTTTTCTTTTTTTTTTCTTTTTTTTTTTAAATCTGGTAACACATGCCTGTTGTTATAAAAAATTACAGTAGAGATTTATTTCCCTTCCTCTCTCTCCCTGTTCTTATACTTTCAAAAAGGATGAATAATGGCTCCTTAGCTAAGCTGTTTTGCACTGTGGCTTTTTTTCATTTTCATATTTGCAATACAGGAATTTTGTTAATGTAACCTGTGGAAAACATTAATGGCTGAAAGAGCAGAAATCACTTGGTTGGTGCTAGAGTTAAGGTTATTCAGCTGATGGTGCAATGTTCTCAACTGGATAGGAGGTGAGAGAGAATCAAATTCTAGTTCTTGTGACAGAGTTGCTTGTGAGTCCACAGGTTTGATTTCAATAGTAAGAACCATGAGTTTAAAAAGTAGGTGTTCAAGTTAATCTCATTCTAGCACAGATATTAAATGTGGCTGAGATTAAACTTGGGCCAGTCCATTCCTCTCTGTTGACTACAGTTTAATGTCTTTGACTGATAGTGGTGTTCTGGCTGTTATGATTTAAGTGTTACACCCTTAAATAAGGAAAGGAAGACTTGTACATAAAGGTAATATCTTTTAATAGATTTAATGGAAATTACTGGGGAAAAATAGAAAAGCCTTTGGCCACATAAGCCTAACTTATCTCCTGGCCTGCCATAGAAACAGAAAATTAAGAATATTGTCCCAGAATGAACTTTCTTATGATAAGTTGTGCGGCAGGGCACGGGAATTCTGCC
>NW_010109288.1:0-5141 GCF_000699245.1 Pterocles gutturalis
CCATCGCAGGGGAAGATGGTGCAGACCCTTCAGCCAGAGCTGCAGCCTTAGCCCTAGGACAAGTGCCTACCATTCTGATTGAAGGGTCAGGTAGGATGTCCATGCTTTTCCTGGTCTTTAGTTCTTCCCTCCTTCTCAGAGGAACTCTGCCTGCTCGCTCTGCTCCTACAGCTGCCTTATGAGGCTTCTGGACCCGGCAGAACTTCAGTGTCCCACCACACGAGCCGCCGCCTCTGCTGCTGTAGGGTGTTGCGGGTAGTGCCCCTGTGCTACCTGGTCTCAGCAAGCTCTCTGCCCTCCCGATAGGAATTTAAGGGCTGGGAGGGAGTGTGGTCACCGTTGCCCCGACAACTCCCGCCCCACATCAGCCTCTTGCAGGAGAGCTGGTGGTGGGATTTGGGTTATGCCGCTGTCTCCGGGTTTTCCTGTTGAAGGAATCTCCCAAAAAAACCCCCTGTGTCTCACGATCTGTCGGTCTGTCGGAGCAGGGTTGGCTCCAAAGCAGCTGATCTCATGACTGAATGATGAGCAATATTCTTATTAAATATTCTTATTACATTAAGTGTAAGGAAGTACTGTATTGGGCTTTATATTTGTAAAGAAATTGCCAATTAACATAAAGCATTTTGCTTTTGCTCTATAAGTTTAGGACTGAATAACTTGGGGGGTAGTTAGCCTATTTATATTCTGTGGTGATTTTAAGAAAGATGTACCATGCCTGAATTCTGGCTTATGCTGCACAATTAAGTCAAGTTGTTGTTTGGGACAGTGACTATAGACCCCTCAGTATCACAATTTCCCTGGTTTGTAGGTCTGTTAAGCCCATGGATAGTGTCTGAATGAGCAGGTTTCACTGAGATTTTTTATAGGAAAGTGCCTTAAATGGAAGGAGAAAATGGGTCCTAGCAAAACAGGTAATAGCTTGGCTGGTTAGGTAGTAGGTTAAACCTCCAGAAAATCTCAAATTTTAGAATAATTTGTGAAGGAGGGAGGTATGAAGCATGCTCTTTGCCAAGGGAAAAGCAGTTCTTTAGCTCTGGGAGCCCTCCCATTTCAGAGTTAACTGGCCAAGAGCAAAGGAGGAGTGGGAGAGGGAAACATCCTCATTTCAAAAGGAATTCAAGAAGCTCTCTACTGCCTTTAACCTTTTTGATGTTATGGGAGGGAACAGTTACAGGTACCATCTGAAAGCAAGAAATACTGTCATAGTTGCTGTCACTGTGTAAAAACTGTTCAACTCATGTTGTTTAAATTGGATTATAATTGTTTATTGATTTATTAACACCATGTAATTATCTGGTAATCTGTGAACTACCTATTCAAGGTCAGTATCAGCAATACAACAGAAACTACAACACTAGACACCTATAAAATATTCATAAGCACCTGCAAATTCTAAACATCCTTCTTTACTCCTCAAAACTGTAACTCTCCAAAGTCCTAATCCCACCACCACAGGTCCTGTGGATCACAAGCTCATTCTCATTCCTGGCCAGGCATGTTCCCCTGTTTCCCCCCTTCTGGGAGAGGTACAGGTGCTCCAGCTCTGTCTAACCATCATCAGTGTAACCCTCCACAACTTGCTGACCACACGCTGGTGAGAACCCACCCTACAAGGTCACACAGGCTGACTTGACATGGGTACCCCACTTGCTGCACCCTGAAACATCACTCCACTTATGGACCAGGCTGCCTCTCTGATGGGGGGGGCTGCTTCTTCAGGTCCACACAGAAGTCACAACAGCAGTGCTGCAACTTCTCTCTGTGTCAAACCCACTTTGGCTGCTGCTCTGTTACCAAGGTCTTTTTCCTCAATCACAATTGAAAAAAAAAAATCCTCTTCAAGTTGATTTCTCTTTCTCAGAAGTCTTTTGGTAATCTCTTGGTCAGCATTTGATCTGGCTGAAGCAAGCTTTGTCTTTGTTAAATGCCTCATACTGTTATCAGGTTTTCAGCAAATGCTTTTGGATGGGCTGTTTGTATATGCTCTTCAGACTCACATACCATGTCAGCTGTTACCATCCCAATTATGTCACCAAGAGGGGCCTTGGGAATTCCCCACACTGAGTTTCCAAAGTCTGACATGAAATTAGAAGGTGACCTAAGTTACCCTATTGTTTGACAGGAAAATCTGTCATTGTCGTGGACACACTATCCTTCCTAGTTTTTCTGATTTTTATTTTTCTTTAACTTGGTTCTGCATCACATGAAGACTCTTTTTCTGTGTGTTGTACGCAAGGCCTACAAAGTGCACCAAGCTATTTAGTTTAAAACCAGGACACAGACAAATGGGATTTTTAGAGAAGGGATTTTTTCAAGTTTAAGGCAGGTGTGAGATTGGCTGGAATTGATGCTATTATCTGGCTGAAAGGTTCTGTCTTCATAAAGATATAACGAACTGCCTGTTTTACCTCAGAAGCCAAAGAAAGAGCATTGTTGCAGCTTTCTGAGGCACAGTTAGAAGTAAAGAGGATAACAAAATTGAGTTTTTCCAGAAAAGCCTAGGTAGCTTCATTGAGACCAAGGTATTTATTTTTATACGTGTAAAGCCAGTGGATGTTAAGAAATCTAATTTAAATCTTTCCATATGTTACCATGTTCTTGCAATTTACTCTTCCCTTTACTAATGCATACATATTCTTTCACCTTAAGTGCACATGAGGAACAAATGAATGTAGTCTTTCATATTTCTCTTGTGCTGTTGCTTTTTTTTTCTGAAGTTTGCTACGACTATTAAAAAAAAAATCCCTTCTGAATAAGGACAGACATGTGGGTGCTACAAATTCTCTTGTTTTCCGTTGTCCTTGAAAATGTTACTGCTGATTTCTTACATGTTAAACTTTCAATGTTCTAGTCTAACTGCATTTTAGGTTTGGTGATATAATTAAATATTACCATGATGGGGGCAATAATAATAAGGTTGGCTGGTCTATGATTCAACATCCATTAATGATGCACAATCTGTGGAGGGGCAAATACAAGATGCACTTTGTTAAGGTTCAGGTGATGTTATCTGTTCATTCTTTTCCACCCTCATGAGCAAAGATGGTGATTTACATTGACTCAGATTGCACCTATCTGAATAATGGTTGTGTTCTCAGACCTCTATGTGGCAGCATATGGTCATAGTCCAAAAAATATAAATTGCAGCTGCTCCAGAATCTATGCAAAATCTAAATGTCATAATTGCTCAAATCAAAAAACATTGGTCTTAACCAGGGAATGCTTTGTTCATTGTGATGTTCAGTCATAACTTTTCGATAGTGCTTTTCAAAATCCGAAGCTATGCAATTACAGTATTTAGAAATACAGTGTACGAAATTCCTGGTTATGGTTCACTGCATACTTGTACTGTTTGCTTTCCCAGGTAGTGTGGTGTGACTCCTGATCCTGACCACATGACTTTGGGGCTTCTAAGGCAGATGATTCTAGTGGAATTATTAGTACAAGAAGGAGACTTGTTTTGTTTTGTTAACTGCTTGTCTTAGTATCAGAATCTGATTCACTCCAAACAGACATCCGAAAGATGGATACAACTGAATCAAATGAATGACTTTCATTCACAATAAGATTTCATTGATATATTCCTGGACAGATTAAACCACTCTTGAAAGTAGTTTTCTGAAGTTTCAGTAGTGCAAAGTTCTTTAAATTTCTAATTATATCAGAGAACCAGTGTAGAATTTATTTATGATTTTTCAGTGATATGACATCTGTGAAGGTTTTTAATGTATTTAGGCAACTAAGTTATCAACACTGTTTTCTTGTATTGGTGATATTAGATTGAATAGGGGACTTCATGTGAATTACCTATCAACATTCAGAAAACATGAAGCTCTTTAGGTAATATTCTACAATTAATGCTTATTCCTGAAAAAGATTCAAGTAACTTCTGTAGTTGTAAGTATTGTGTAAATCTGTTTGTTGTCCTTGAAAATCGTAAGATATGCTTTCGTGTGCATCAGCTGTACAGTCCTTGCCTAAACAGTATTTGATGTCATCCACAAATGCTGCTTGTAGAGACACTAGAGATTTAAAATGTAGTGAACCAACACTATAAAGGATAGACTTCTCAGCAATAAATGTCTTTAATATCCTTGTGTATTTTGGAGAGTTGAAATTGGAGAGGTAACAAAAACGTGTTACAAACTCTGAAATGATGTGGATAGTACAGTTTCAAAAGAAAAATCATCACCTCCCAATGGTTAAAAAGTTTAATGACCTCACTTGTTGGGATAAAACCATAAGATAGACCATATAACCTTTGACTTGCTTCCTGTTGGTCTTCTGTGCTGCATCCCTGAAGTCCTGTCCCCCTGGCATGTTTTTGGCAGCGTAACCTGGATTAGGGATGAGAGAGAAGCAGTAGAGGATGAGATACTACAACAGCATGGGTCTTGCTTAGGGGTTCGTAGGAAGAGTAACACTATTTGCAGCACATGGGTACTCTGAGATCTCCATCTGCTGTCCTCCCTCGCTGTTGCTGTTTGCTAGCTGTACTACCTTTAATTTCCATCCCTCTCCCAGCAAAATTACTTAGTTAAAATGAATACAAGCCAAGCTCCAAGGTATCTAATCACCACTAGTTCCACACATGTAGGCTTTCTCTCTGTTGCTGGCGACTATTTACATTATGACATTAAGATTGAACTTGCTGCCCATACAGAAAATAAGGCTGCAGACATGGCCTGGAGTATAGCCAGAGGGTGTCCTATAAAGTGGATGAAGCTGTTTGTATGTGTTTGGTGGTGTAGTGCACAGGGAGACACTTCAGAGCAGGCTGCCATATGGACAGGAGGCATGCTGTGATCACAGCTGCTCTGAGGACTACTCACTAGAAGGAATGCAAGCATGACCAGTAAGAGTTGGCGTTGCTCTGCTTTGTAGCAAAAGTTTTTTTCTCCCTATGGACTAGGTTTCCTTCCCCCTGTCTTCTCTCATTACCTACAGATACAAAGAACTTTAGCCATCTCCAAACATTTAAAAACTTGATATTAAGATATCAAGGAGGAGAGTTTCAAAACAATCTGCAGGCTCAGCTGACACTGAATCTTTAGACACCTGAACACCTCTAAAATTTGGTCCTTGGGCACTTTGAAGAGAAAGTCAGCTACTTTTCTGCAGATATATATATATATATA
>NW_010109289.1:0-14699 GCF_000699245.1 Pterocles gutturalis
AGTACCCCACCCTTTGGCTGGGGCAGAGCGGGCTTGGAGACTTGCTTTCATCCCAGCCCTGTCTGGGAAAGCTCCTGAGCCTGCTCGGTGTCCGGGAGCTGGGGAATCCACGGCAGAGCCGAGTGCTGGGTTGCCTGAAGGGCTTCCCGTGCGCAGGCTGGTGTCAAACACCCAAATGCCTTCATCAAATTGTGTGAAATGAGTGTCCACCCACAATGGCTGCAGAATTGAATCACCTTTTGGAGGGACACACTGGGGTTCAGCCTCAGAAAGTGAGGCCAGAAAGTGTCACCAGACCAGTGACATATTCCTGAAACAAAAAACCGAGAGGCACAAAACACCTCCGTCCCTCATCACCTCATTGAGACACCGACTGTGAAGCCTGATGGGAGCATCCTGATTTGTTTCGTTATTTGAGAAAAGGAAGTGGAGAAGAGCATGGAAGCAAAGCCCAGGGCCGGAAAATCACGATGACTGTGAGGAAAGGAACGTGGAGGTTCCCAATGACCAGTGGAGAGAAGAGCACACAGCGGAGAGGAGGAGGAAAGCCAGGGGATCAATCGCAGCGACACAACATGGGCGCATGGGCGGCTCCTCGGCGGTCACAGCCCCCCTGCCCAGGACAGAGCGTCAGACTCGGCTTTTGCCGGGATGAGTTTAACACGTCTGCGAGTTCCTGCCCCTGGACACCCCTTGATGCCAAAGGGAGAGCCCTGAAGATGTCTCTGAGCTGGTGTTTGCATATTCCTGATGTCAACGCCGCTGTGCGTGGGGTCCGGCAGTGCCCGTTGCTGGATGTCACTGTCCGTGGGACAGGGTGATGCCCACAGCGTCAAGGCTTGGAAATGCTCGGTATTTTTAGGCAGACAAATAATCAAACTCTGCCTAAACATCTCTCTGAAGAGTGGCAGCAGCAGCCCTCTGCCCTGTCACACTGCCCCCGAACCCCATCTTCACCCTCGACAGAAGCGAAGGGGGTGACCGTGGGGTCCCCCCAGGGCTCTCTGGAGCAGACACGTTGTGGGTCTTTTCTGCAGAGCTGCGGACGCTGCAGCCTGGCAGCCGCCGCGCCGGCCCCGCTGGGGACTCTACATGTGCGCACAGAAAGGGAGGGACGATCCCAGATGTGAAGGATTTACAGCCCTGGCAGCCGCTCGTCACAGGAGGCAGCGTTCTCTGTAATTTAAACAGTGCAGTCCGAGGCTGAGACTCGCCAGCGATCGAACGCAGCGCGGCACAGCCATGAGCCAAAGGCCCTGAAGCGTGGTCCGCCGGCCCAAAAGGGCTTTCAGGAGGGCAGCCAGGCTGTGGCATCCTCCCCAGGAGCACACGGGCCTGGGATGTGCTTTTCTCTTGCCAGGGAAGGGAGAAACCAACCAGCATTTCACTTGAATCGACCCCGGGAAGCAGCAAAAGGCCAGTGGGATGCGCGTGGCTCAGCAGCCGTCTTGCAGCCCCAAGGTCCGAACTGATTTGCAGAGACCAGCTGCTGGCTCAGACCTTCCCCGTTTCATCGCTCACATCTACCTTGTTATTCACTCCAAGTAACTTCAGGGGAGATCTGACCCAGGAGTAATTAACTCCCTCGCACCCTGGTTTATCATTTAACTTGGTCACTCAGGCTAGGCTGATACCGATCTGTTTCATGCCCAGCAATTCATGTGTATTTAGCAGGCACAGTCAATTCTTCCAGCTTATAAACATGGAAGGAAGGAACATACAAACCAGACCCGGACTTCCAGAGGTAGAAGCCGTCAGCGCACAAGTTGCCTCTCTGGCATTTTTAAGATGTATTATTTACATATTGGAAAAAAGCCAACCAAAACCTCTCTTAAGACATTTCTCCCTTACTTACAGAACAAAGTCTACTGCTTTATGAAAATTAATAATTAAATTCAGAGGTTTGGACATCTTCATTTATTGTTGAGAACTTGGCATCATCACCTTTCCAGATTTGGGGAAAATGAGAATAAAAGTCAATATAAAAGGATTCACAAAAATAAGATTACATTAGTCTGCTCATCCCAAACTAGATACTTGCATGCTACACGTAGGATATGAAGAAGTTTACACTTTCCCATCTTGACCCAGTTTTTATGAACTCTCCTCCCTTTCTGAAGATCATCACAATTAACATTCAAAGAATGTCGTGAATCTGCTATTAACTACCAATAAAGCCAGTTTAATTAACCAGCGCAATTAACCAGGTTAAGTGCCAGGTATTTAAATGGATTGAAAGAAAAGCTGTTTGGATTATTACAACACGACTTCTACTCGTCTGAAGGATCCTAAAATGGAGTGACAATGAGTATGGTTAATGTATGCAGACGTCTTGCTGAGAGGCGTTCCAGAATAAACAACCTATGCGGGCAAGTTCCACCATGGAAATTAAAAGGGGAAAAAAAACCCCAAAGTAGTAGTTGGTTTAATTTATGCAACATTTTTTTACCAAAAAAACCCCAAAACCTCAATACAGAATTCATCATGTTCCCCAGTTTGTCATTTTTGTGAGCGTAAATCTTTCTGCACATCACTGCGACATTTTATTGCCCGGCCCCCGTGTCCGAGGCTGGCTGGCACGCAGAGGTATGTCTGCTCCCGCGGAGGACGCAGGGACGCGCAGTGCAGTGCTGCGCTGGGGGATGAAATCTTTTAACGTTGGCAAACGTTTCCAATTAGGACAGGCAAATGAAAGAACACGTACAGTTTGTCTTGGATGTTGCACATCTCTGGAATTCTGTCACGTTGGCCTATTAAAGGTGTAGACTGAAGAAGTGCTAAGAGTGAAGTCTTACTTTAAAAAAACCAGCGTGTCCTTTGCACAGAGGTAGTTTCCCAGCAGAAGGTATTGCCGGGGTGCGGTACAGCCCCTCCAGGGATTGCTGGAAGATGCTGGGGCAGAGAGCACCCATCCCAAATTAAACTCAGGGGGCTGTGCGACGTGACAGCAGTGACTGAAAAATAAATCAAGTGATTCAGTGAATAAAAACGTCGTTATGCGCCTGCAATGCATCTGGCGTTGTGCTGGTTATCCTCTCCAAATCAGAAATAGACACATAAATACATGTGATCAGAAACGTCAGTAGAAGCGTCTCTTTGTCCTGACACAAGTGTCAGCCCCTTTCCACACGTGCTGGGTGGCTTGACAAAACCTGCGGCATCGGTTCACAACACAGCAGGTGAAAAATTCCTTAGATGAGTTTTGGCCTCAGCTTAAATCTGTCCAGTTCCTATTCCTGAGTCTTAATACTGCCTCAAACTTCATTCACTCAAAAATTATTTTGTAAATAGTGAAGCACATCAAATCAAGTAAGTTCTTGATCAGTTTTTACTCATCACTTGCTTTTAGAGCCCATCTGCCCTCAGCTGTTGGACACGTGGCTGCGAAACACCGCTATTTCCAGCCTTTTCTTCCCTCCTTCATGTTTTTCTCCTTAAAAAGAGAGCCATTGCTTTCCAAACGCCATATACAGCCTAAGCAGCGAGTGAGTGAAGCATCAGCCCCAGAGGTTTCCCATGTCTCATTCCGCACCCGGGCGTGTTTGTGGTTGCATCACTTATTGCTCTGTCAGTCCTTACCGCGAGAGCCTGGGACACGGAACCACGCACTGCAGCTGCCGGTACACGACAAAACCGCCTCCGTTATTTCTCCACGTTCATTGTTAGAGCCTGGATTGACCACAGAAGCTACCAGAAGTATTTTGTTGGTATCTGCAGCTGGACACGGCTTGCAATGACTCTCCAGTCAATGGACTTTGCAAACCACTCAATTTGGGAAACAACTGAGGGGACCCAGCACAAGGGGAAGGGCAAAACCCAGGGGACAGCTGCTGGAATCTCAAGGGCTAAGTAAGAGACAGACAAGTCAAGGGATTTCTCATTAATCTCTGACTTTGATATATGTATTTTTACATGGCAATTAAAAATACGCACCATTTTTTCAAAGGTAAGAAAGTTCCATTACCTTCAGTTTGCACATTGAGACATTACATGAAGCTCAAACCTTTCCCAAGAAATATTCTACAACAGACGCATCCTTCCTACTCTCCAATCACCCGCCTTTTGGGGTGCTTTTAAGACAATTAACATCATCCTGTTACGTGTTAGGACAGTGGGCAGGTCCCATTCCTGATGCATTTAATTCTAGAACTTGTATTGCAGGAGCTCATTGAATCCAACATCAGACACAGGTAAGTGAAAGGAAATTGAAATATATCTAGGAATAAATCTCGGGATCTAAAATTCACTGAAAAGACTAAAAACAAACTATGTGAAAATTCAAATATTTGTTTCTCTCTGATAGAGGCACTCAAAAGTGAATAGTACCAGTGACCAAAAGATGCAGGGAATCCATTTCTCTCAGGAAAATGTAATATACACCAAAAAATATAGAATAAAACCCCACAGCATCAAAAGGATGAAGGAAGACAGACAACTGAGAGTTTTGAAAAAAATTATGACAACATACAACATTGCCAACGTACACACACATCCCTTGGAAGGTTTATATACGCTCTATGTATTTCAAAGTACACACAAACTGCCTTTTGGGCAGGTTAGGAAAATAGGAATACATCTTGGGAAGGTGGTAAACTAAAAAAAACACAAAGGAAAACAAGAGTTATTTACATTCAGTAATTCAGTAGCCTTTAACACCTCTATATACATACATACGCTTTCTATATATGTACAGACTGCGATGGGATCTGAATTAAGGTTATTCCAAACGCAAAAGAAAAATAGAAAACCCCCTTGATAATTCACTCGACAAATGTTTCCATGTTGCAGAGCTTTCTTCATTTACAAAGAAAATACTACGTATTGACTAGACAACTAGCATCTCTGGGGAACTTTAAGTCCTTCCGAGAGGTGTGTGTTCCCAACAGACCACACAACGAGTGGAAAAAAACAGATTGAAAACTTGCTGTGCAGAAGGGGTTTTAGCGGGTTTTAATTGCTTTTACTGTGTCACACATATCTTAAGTATGAAACTAGTTAACAAGTCAAAATTTAGTTGCTGTCAAGGGACAGTTTAAAAAAGAAAACCCAAAATTTTATCCCTTCAATTCCCAAGTCAACTTAAATGTGCATCTTCCCCTTCTACAGCATGCTTCCAGAACTCAATGCAGTACAGAAATTCCTCCTTTACATTGAGCTTTGCCCCCATTATCAAACACATCTGTCCTTTATAAATTGTATATCAATTTCAGATGACAATTGGGACGAAGCAGATCAATGCCCCACAAGTAGGAAAAATACAGACACCAATCTTGCCAAGCCTGGTAATTTATACGACATGACAACTCGTCTCTCCTTTTTCCTCCCTGCGAGGTTGTTTGTCTTACAGGCAGTGCTGCAAGAGGATACCGCAGAGCTGTTCCCTATCCCATCCGTGATGCTATTTATACTCCTTTTCTCCCCCAAGCTTTATCAGCAGCACATGCAGGGAACAAACTACTGCCCCAAAACCACACCCCAGCCACAGAGCAGGAATTTTCAAGAGAAAAAGTGTTTCTGTAGATTGAAGGCTATTTTTTTTTTTTTTAACGTTAACCTTGAAGGTGGTGTAGCACTCCAGAGCTGGGGATGCAATGTGTTAGTAACTGAAGGACAAAGCCAAGGCATTGATGGGAGCAAGTAGCAGAGAGAAAGCAAAGGACAGCAAGGGGCAGAATGAATTTCTGGAAGGGGAACAGTTTTTATGGATAATTTAAGTATAAATACAGTTGGGATTTTTTTTTTCCCCTCCAGGGGACACAAGTGGGAAGTTTACGAGGGTGTGAGTGAACAGCGTATGCTATAAACTCTTGAAATAAAGCAGAATATCCAATTCAGTATTTGCTCTTCCCAACAACCACCGTTAGCACAACAGGCTGAGAAGAGCACTTAGGAACTGAAGTGTACTTAAATAATTACTTGTTTAAAAAAAAAATTACTATTTGTGAAGCTACCACTTCTAGAACCATCCTACTGAGGATTAAGACCTAAAATATTATGTTACCATCTCAGATGGTATAAGTTCCTACACCAAATAATTAAAAAAAAAAAAAGACAGTGAAGTCCACATGCAGCTTGCTGTTACCAGCAATTTGGTTCACTGTCTGTTGCAATCGTAATCGGTCAACATACTTCTCAAAATCCCATTACTGCTCCTGGAATGGATGCCAAATCCACGCAATGGTGGGTACAAACCACATGAACATCCTCCCCCACACCCTGTGGTCTCCACTTTTCCAGGGCATTGTCAGCTCCTCGTGGTATCGCAGCACTTGGGCGAGCTTCCCCTTACTCCCAGAGGATTAAAAACCTCTCAGCTCACCTCCCACCTGCATTACAGTATTTACAGACATAGCGTGTGCTACGGCAATAGGGAGCATGCAGATTTATTCCAGATCCATATTTCCGCTTCGTCACAAGCGTGTGCAGGGGATTCATCCCCAGTGTTAACAGAACCTCAAGTGAAATAATTTACGTAAGGGAGCTCGCTTCAGCCTGAAGTTGTGGAACTTCTGGCGCCTTTGCATATGGAAAAAACCCTTTATGACACTTGAATCTGGCTGAGTGTTTACAGAAGTGACACACGCTGCAGTGGATCGCTGCTCTACGTCTGCCAGGTGAACCTTACTTAAAATACGCATCAAGGTTTAAACACAGTTTACTTCTTGCCTCATTAATGAGTTCAAGTGAAAGAGTTGGACGGCAAGACAGAAGCCTGGTTAAAGCAGACTGGAACATGGCAGGTCCTGTCAAATTCCAATTGTACAGACTTGTTAGTTTTTTTGGAACACAGGGATTGCCTAAACAAGACTCCACCTCTTGTTAGTACAATAACTTTTATTTGACATCTACAAGATAACGATCTTGTAGTTTTTTTTGGACAGGTTTATACAATCTCAATTTTTCAATAGTGCAACCTGTGCAAGCAAGAAATGACAAACATTGTCCTTCACTTTCTTATAAACATCTACTATTATAGGCAAAACAAAACTTACCCATATTATAGATAAGTGACTATTCACATTTGTACATTACAATTTCTTTTAAACAGCTCCAGATAAACTCTACAATGTCTTACAACATATTAAACAGTATTCAAGTTACTGGGTAACAGAAACAGCACATACAGCGGAACCCTCAAGTGTTTCCCATTCTCTAATTTACAGCTCAAGTAAGGTTTCATCTTACAAGTGACAAATTAAATTACATTAATGAAGTAAAAAATATAAGATTGTATGCGAGATGGAAGTGAATTTGCACTTAAGTTTCCATAACCACCTCAGATTAAGGAAATGCTTCAATTTAAGGAAAACAGGCATCCAGCCATCTTTGCAGTACACATTAGGAATACCATTAATACATTAAAAATTAACTAATTTTAATTTAAGATGTTTATCACAAAAAAGAACATGTTGTAGACTCAAATATATAACCCCCAGGAGAGAACCAGAAAAAAATGCAACACCTGGGTATAAACACTATAAAAATGCAATAACCAATGCTGTACAACTAAGATTGTGTTTCTCTCTGAAGTTCTGTCTTGTGTGTTTATCCTGTCCATGCCCGTTTCCAAAGACATGCACTGTCAAACAGAAACTGGGAAGGAACCTGAATGCATGATGTGCAACCTCTAGGTTTCATGCTTTTATAAACTCATAAATTGAAGAGAAAAACCCAATATATATTTTCTATATATATACTCAATACATGCATTCGAGGATATCTCCCACAGCAATGGCATTGATGCACTGCGTTAAACCCTGAGCACTGTATGACAAGATAAAAATAAAGCCTGCTTGGGGATTTTCAAGCATTTTCAAACAAATTGTGGTTTGTAGCTTAAAAGGCCAAAAGTAAAAGCAAACAGGAAGCACTACAGAGAGCATAAGGAAAGACAGATGCACCACCATAAACAACTGCTGGCTTTCAGTTCTACCAACCTTTTTAGATCTCTTCATTCCCGAAGTATTTGAGAGCACACAACTGAACTGAAAAAGTTATATTTCTTTGGAATCTGTCCCTGATTTTTATGCAAGTGATATGCTTTTACAGCCTTTTCCTCAAACACCAAAGTCAACACCTGGAGTTTGTCCTCTTACGCGTTGTTGAAGTTGGTGATGCTTTGCGGGTGGTGCTGCTGCCATATCTGCTGCTGTTGTACTGCAAGCTGTTGAGACTGGTCTGACGTCGACAGGAGGTTTACAAGGGGCGATACACAATTTGCAGGAATGATCAAACCTGAAAACACCAACAAATCAATTGTTTTTCATAGGCATGCATTTAATTTGTTCATTAAAACCTCAAGCTGATGATTCCACCAAGTTTTATTCCTGTATTACCTGCTGCCACATAAAACAAGAAGCCAGCTATTTTTGCTTTTCTAGTCTCACAGAAGTTACACCATGAAAGTTTCAACATCTTAGAAAACTTACTAGAGTAGGAGCTGCCATGATATCGCACATCCACAGGAAGTACACATTTAAAAAAAATATTTCAGTCTCTGAGGTAGCTGCTATGAGGGCTTCACTATGAGGTTTAGCAACAAGAAATGACAATCATCTTGAACTCATTCTAAACTATTGATAACACATGACTTTCAGGAGCTCAAAACCCATGAAAACAACCATTTCAAGGGCTTACTGTTCTTTGCCAGAAATGGGGAAAAAGTGGAGCCCTTATGGTTTCAGAGGTGGCTTGGTTGGAACAGGCCAAATGTGACAGGCTTGTTCCTAGTAAATCAAAAGACCTGAGAGAGTAAGTGTTCCAAAGTTTGTCTGAAAAGAAATTTTCTCCTTTTTTAACCTGACTCAAAACAGTGTTCATACTACAAATACAGATTTCAACAGCTTTACTGGTGCCCCTCCCCAACATACACACTGATGAGCCTTTTCTCTTGTAAGCATCTATATAAGGTCTCCTACTCGATTCAACACGAAGTGACTTGTAAGTTGCAATCACTTTCTACTCCTAGATGGAAACAGAGGAGCAGACAAGCCACTTACCCACAATCCTCTGCCCATCTTCTGTTCTTAGACGAACTATTTGCATTTTCACGTTTGTACCACTCACAGAGGCTAGAACGCCTTCTACTTTTGTCCAGACGCTCAATACTGAACCACACAAGACATAGTAAGTTCGACAGCGGAGTCCCACTTCACAAACTAATCCCAAGCCAGCCTTCTTACAATTGCCTCTCCTATAGTACAGAAGAAAAAAAAAAACTTTTGAAAGAGTTCTGCAAACAGAAAGTATCCAACTCAATTAAAAATAAGGCTTGAACTTATCTAAGATGTATTCAGAGTTGAGCAAGGGCTGCAGGTACACAGTAAGGGAAGCGTGCCTCTAATGGTAAAGCTTTGAAAAGCACTGGCCTATCTAGGACCACATCTTCAAAATGTACAAACAGAGCTTTAACTCAAAGATATCACTCATTAACACCACCTGAGAACCAGAATATGTTACATATGAAACTGGTATCTGATCAGCGTATTTCAGAACCTCCAATATTAATCTGAAACCTCTACCAGTTACGCTGTTCCTCAGGAATTAAGATCAGCTGCTGAGATCAGACACAGAAGAGGCAGCACAGGAACAGCTGTTTCCGACATCTATCTCAAATATAAATATTTTTCCTCTCAAATAAATTTGAGCTATCCTACCACAGTAATAGATCAGATCAAGACACTTAAAGCACAAGCTGCTCGTGGGTCATCACACTTCTACTGGAGTGCAATTTATATGTTAGCATTCATTTAATATATGAGGTTGGGTCCTTTGAGTGGTCATAGGACAGTTTTTCTAAAGCAAGACTTCACATGAGTAACAGAAGAGCAGAAGTAGTGATAACCCAGTTTCCCTCAACAGTTTAAGTTAAAGCACCATCTCTGTGCATACAAACTAGTACTAACCAGTAAGCATGGGTGCAGGTATCCGCAGAAGAATTGTATTGCTCTAACCAGTGTGGCAGAGCATCTTCAGAAGGTACCTGGAAGAGTCAAAGTAGGAATAAAGTATAACACATCAAGACTCTCACAGAACAAAAGCAATTTGGTCATTACTATGAGAAAAGAGGGAGCACCACCAACATTCTAATGGTGAAGAGAGGTTCATTATCCTGTAATTTCAGGCTGTTCAATGGAAATGCCATCCCAAAGGAAGAGCAAAATGCCCAAATATAGCAGAATCTCCGAACAAGAACAGCAGAACCTCGGAGCTTTTCCAGTAATCAACCTGATCTCAGAGTTTCCTCAAGTTTTTACACATCCAACACCATAAAATTGTTTTAAGAGAAGCACTACATGTCTCACCAGCCTCTATACAAAAATAGTCCATTACAGTATTTAAAACACCATCAGCAAACAACTGAAGCTTCAGAATAATTGCTTAGAATACACTGTACACAGCTGCTTATTTAAGAGCATGATTGTACACTTTACACAGAAGCCAGACTTTTCCTCACTAGACCCTAAAAAACCTTGTTTTATATTACCACACCACAGATTATTTCTATTCAGAAAGCTTTGGATATAAAGTGCAGAAACCATGCAGACCCACTTAAAAAGACCCAAATACAAGCTCTGCTCTGGAAAATAAGCCTAGTTTTTGACTCGCCAGACTTATACACAAATATGAGAAAAAGAAAGTCCTTATATTTCTTTTCAAATTTTTCTAAGTTTAGAACTAGAATAAAATTTTAATAGTTACCTTCTTGTATTTCTTTTTCAGGTCTGCACATGTTTCTAGTTTGAGTTGTTTCCCAGTATTTGGTCTGTACACTAAAAAAAGCTTCTTTTTAGGATTCACTTCTTTTACTAGAATAGCCGTTTTCTTGTTATTTCTTATCTGTAAAAAAAACCAAAACCCAAAAAAATCAAACATCAAACAAAAAACGTTGTAAGTTTAAACATGCTGACAGTATGTACCTTAAGTGATTCCATACTGTCTTCTTTACAGAGTAACAGCGTGTGTATGTGCAGTAAGACGACCAGTAATAAGGATGCCTTTAGAAGGCAGTACCACTGATCTATATTAACCTCACAACTTTTCCTTACAGTGAAAGCATCTGGTTTCTTGAGGCAGGTTTAAGTAAGAGCCATTAATCTGGGCTCACTCTCCTGTCAGAAAATATCCTGAGCAGCTAAAAAGGCATGCTTCAAACTTAGAGTCAGAAACAAACTTAACATAAATGTTAACCTACGACTGGAAGCATTTTGCAAAACTGAACAGTAATTAATTTGAACATTTTTCAGAGGAGACAGCGTATTTCGTTAGCCCCCCAAAAACTTCTCTGAACATAATCCAAGAGACAAAGAATCTCACCTGTAGTGATAAATAAAATCCATCATCTGGACCCGTCTGTTCTGCCCAGATCTTAGTTGCTTCGTCCCAAGACATTCCTCTCTCTACGCTGATCTGGAAGAGAGCCACGCAGGGGTATGTTAATGGGAACAGGCTTGAAAACAGTCACAGACATAGGAACTAAGGAACGCGAGAACCAAATACTGCCCAATGAAAGGCCTGGAACCTCCCCTCCCTCAGCGCACACTTAGCCCATTGCCATATTTTAAAAACTTATTGGCAAGTTTTATTAGTTCATTCAAAGAAGATACAGAATTAACTTACTGTGTACAGTTCTACATGTCCAGAGGTAGAATATCCAGGAGTTAAAAACTTCTTAACATCAGCCTTCCTTACTTTCTCATCCCCAGAGCCCAAATCTTAAAAGGAAAGGATAGAGTTATTCTGTCTCTCTGTTCTTACTTAAGTACAAAAGTACTGAGAAATTGATCTACTCACCTAAGATGCCCATATCGTATCTTCCATTCTTTTTAGCATTTTGAATAACTGCATTTAACGTGTCAGAGAAGTACTGGAATAAAGCATTCTGCTGATGTACTTCCATACCAAGAATTCTGTTCAGAAATTTCCCTATATTGTTATAATCTTAAAAAAGAATAAGAAATACATGTATTAGGTCAACAAAGATTAACTTTGATGACAACAAGCTCTCAATCAGTATTAAGAGTCTCAAAAAGACTATTTAGATCCATTCCTTCAGAACTAAGGAAAACATTCTGAAGTTCTCCCAAAAAAAACCAAACAAACCCAAAACAAAACAAAAAAATCACTTTTTAGATAGTGGATTCCTAGCAACAGAACTGAAGTTGTAACTATCACGAGATATGATGTTCCCAGTGACATTCTAAAGATACACCAAACACACAAATACCTTTATCAAGCGTTAGTATTCCAGATCTGTCTTCGACATTTATCAGGCCTACACCAATCAATCCCTGACGAACATCTAGGAAAAATAAAGAAGTTAAATCAGAGCTGTGTTGCCATGTGAAAACAATCCAATGAAGTAACAGCTTGTTTAGCATTCTTGTTTCAGGATCCAATTCCAAAACTTCTGACACCCCTCAGATACATTACTTGCAACTTTTACCTTCTACATCAACAAGCAAGACAGAACTTTGCCTTCTGTCCTTCCAGGAAGCACAAGCAGGGAGAACTACTAATAGCATTATACACGAGCCCACAGGAGAATGAGATGTTGCAACAGATAGCACAGAGTTAAAAGAACTGTATGTAATACTTTGGCCAAACAGATATAGAATGTGCCTTGAGAGTTCATGCATCTTGTTTCATATGTGAACATCAACATTCAAGCACCATGCACAAGATTAACATCCAGTGTGAGCCTACCTGGGCCAGCTGATTGGTTTAAATAGTAACAATGTCTTCTTAACTCTAAAATTATTTGCATTTTCTGCATACTGGAGAACAACCAAAAGGTAGCTATTAGAGCCAGTGGATTATACTTGCCTTTGAAGAAGTCTCCAGGAAAATCAGGAGGCGGCGAGACCATTGGGGAGTCCAAGTTCACAATGGATTTCATAACAATCTCTAAAGCATTTCTGCCATACTGCATAAGAAAAAAAGTTGCTCTAACAAGTGATCCAGTGTTTGTGCCTCAGCCTCAAGCACACATGGTTTAACAAGCATTTGTAATTCACAAGAGAAGGTTTTTCTCTACACTAGTAAAGGGAACTGGTTATTCGCTTTTCAATTACTAACGACACTACATGAACAGCCCAGTCTTATTTCTAATTAGAATTGCCAAATTCATCTTTCAGTTGTGACTGAAAGGACACACACCATTTACTTAAGAACTGGATTGTTAGCAAATACAGGAAAGTAATTCACACACATATTTGTGTTCCACGTGGCTTTGCAAACAGAATTAAGAGTGTTTACTGGCTACCTCAGAAAGAGGCCTCCTATCAGACAGTACTACAGCTAAAACACTTTAGAAGAGATGGAAGAAATCCTTCCTCAACAGGTAATTTGTGGAATAAGCACCACAGAATGAGCTTTCAAATAGAAATAGAACTGTCACCTTGTTGTCAAAATTGAATCTGCTGAGGTCTCGAGTTTCTGTAGCCCGTCTGTCACCATGGGTGAGGGCTCCCTGTTAAGACACACCTTTGTAATTAAACCAAATTTTAAGAAAAAGAAATCTAAGCTGTACTTTCTCAAACAAAGGATCAGACTTCTTGAAACAATCTTACCAAGCTCTCCAGTCTTTTTGCAACTATAGATGCAAATCTTTGCTCTCCCGCCAATTCAGAAATCAGGAACACGTACTCTGGAGCAGTCACTTGGTTGGATCTGTGAGTTCTTCCTGGATAATTAAGTAGAAGCACATATGTTAAATAAATCCCACTTCACTGAACATTTCTAATATGCTATGAGTTGTGAAGAATAAAGAAATAAAGCTAGAACTTAATACTGCTCAAAATTAGTTTCTGCTGTAACACAGGCAGTACAAGGTAGTATAAAAATGCTCTAGAGTCGCAGCAACTTTCATAAAGACACTTGATACATGAAATACTAAGCTGCAGTGTAAGTTTGTTTGATAGATTTCTTTCAAAACTTCCAAGAGTATTATTATCTGTGTCTACAGACAAAGCTAATTCTGTTCACGGGTAAAGACTGGAAGGGTCCGTAAGAGGTTGCTCAGTCAATCTTATTTCCCATCAATTAGCAGTAAATTCAGTTAGCATTACTGAGTTTCCTAGGGGAAGGACACAAAAGCTATTTACCAAACTGCTGTATTGCTCTGTCCGCACTCCACGGCAACTCCAGAGTCATGTGAACTCTCCGTCTCTGATTCTTAGCTCTGCGGTCTGCTTGCAAGGATATACCAGAGCTGGCAGCCTCTGAGATTATGGCAATATTCTTTAAGAAAGGAGTTGTTAGTTAGCAATACATCCAAGATCAAATTTTAGTTTCCAGTTTCTAAAAAAATTTAATTTTACAATTAATACTGACATGGACCTGGAATCACTGTTATTTGGTCTTCCTATGACAAGAAGGGGGGAAGAGGGGAGAAAAAGTATGTTTCTCTTTATCTGAGTTAGAAACACTAATGAATTTTTTTTTAGTGAAAAAAGTGGTTTTCACTTTACTTTTCAGCAACACTTTTCTGTGCAAAGGAAGAAAAGAATTATGTTGCAGTTTGGCCATTCCAAAGGGCAGGTTTCTCTGATGTTTGCCTGCACTTCAGAAAGAAAGGAGAGGACACAGGGAGACTTGCTCTGATGGCAAGCAACAGAATACAAAAAGTTGCCGCTAATACTGTATAAGGAAGAGGATAGGGCTATTCTAGTGTGTGAATGCATTTGCCTGGAAAGAGT
>NW_010109289.1:14730-38108 GCF_000699245.1 Pterocles gutturalis
TTAGACTGTGGGTAAGTTACAGAAACATGAGTATTTATCCTCAAGTGTAACAACAGACCATAGAAGTTCTATGCAACAGCTCCATTTACTTGATTTGCCCTCTTGTGGCAGCATGTCCCAAACGAACCACAGGACGCTTTTTTCCATCTTTTATCAGCTTCAATTCTACCATTATTCCAATCAGTATTTTATTTCAGAGTGCAACGTAAAGGACAAAAGCTATCACTCTTCCCAGCATGACTTCTCAATCCTTGTTAAGGTAAACAACTTCCATCTTTTCCCTCCAGACCCTCACTGAAAGTTTTTTTTCTCTCTCTCATAACAAGTCAGTCAGTGATTTTCCCAATTTCTCAATTTCATTATTTCCTCTTGAAAGCAGAGGTAACACAGTGATCCAGATAAAGAAATCACAAAGATGCGGAGGGTTTTTGGCCTTTTAAACAGATGCTGTTTTACAAGACCATCTTAAAGGTGCTAGCCTTCAGTTTGGCACGTGTGTACACACACATCTCTTAAGCACAGGCCTCTGTAGCCACCCAGACTGAAGCCTGACCTTCAAAGCATGCTGCAGCTACACATTAGACAGGACCACTGAACATACTTGTTTGAAAAACAAAACACACAGCAGTGAATAGAAAACGCTTTCTAACTAGTACTTACAGAACCTGAAGTCACTGTGGGATAATGGTAGAGCCACAACTTGAATAACTTAATCAGTCAATGTTACCACAGCATCTGGCAAGTTTTTGTAAATTGTATCTTTTTAAGGACTACCTTATCTCCATCCATGAACCTCTGCTTTTCTGTGATATTCAGAATTTCAACGGGCACATCAAGTTCAGATCTTGACTCGTAAGATATGCTGCCATCATCATTGCTTACAACTCTCCCTTTGCGGCCTGTCATCTTGAAAAAGAAAAGGGAATACAAGCTCGTTATAGCAATACCAAAATTATCACATGACCTTTTGGTCTTCAATGATGCTTCAAGCAATGATGCTATTTATTCATACACTGAGCTTCAAATCGATTTAGTAATTTACTTGAAGCGCAAAACTACGTTAGAAAACCTGGATTATTTTTTGGCTGATGCCCTTATCTGCTATGTTGAACACTTAGAGGTAACTCAGGGAATCAAAAGCATAGCAAAGCACATCTGTGCAGAAATGGCGTAGTATTATACTGCTGTCCATAAGGGATATACCAAGAGTAGTAAAAAAATAACTAAGAAAATAAACTGACAGCTGAGATCATCACTGACTTTAACAAGGTCTTTTAAATCACAATGATGTTTCTACTTGATAAAGACAGGTAGCTTAAAGAGATGTTTCTAAAGTTACAGAGAAAGAGAGATAACTTACTACAGCTAGCTGAAGAAATACACTACTATAAATCAAAAGAGAAACTAGTTTCTTCTTGGGTAAATCATACTATCAGTCTCAGAAATAACCTATTTACCAGTTTAGAGCTCTTCTCTGTATTCTAATAAAATCAAGTTTTCTTTTTAATTTGGAGGCATTGAGCAAAAATAACCTATCCTCTTATCCATGCGAGATCACTGTCTAGAACTGCTAAACAAGTTCTCTTTAATAGATACTTAGGTCACATGCAACCTTGAAGAATGACAACATTGATTTACTGCAGCCAGATAATGTATGGCTGCAGTAGGAAAACCCATCAATTTTCTCTTCATGTGAACATGAGCCTACCTCTGCAACATTTTCAGGACCACCCAGTTCATCTATAAGCTCATCCAGTGTATTAGGTGGAAGATCCTCAGCCAGCTTTTCCAGCTTATCAAGCAGTTCCTTTTTCATTTGTTGGGCCCTTTCAACAGCATCCTGACTTGTTACAAAGCTGCTGTTTGTGTTACTGTTTGCTGAAATTTAAGAGAGACTCTTTAAGATTTAGAATTTCACTGCCTAATTGCTAAGAAAAGTGAATCAACGCCAAAGAAACTAATTCTTACCTGACGTGTTGGTACTAGAAGTGGTGGTACCAACAGTGGAAGTAAAACAGCTGGGTCGCTTTGATCCGAGACCAGAAGCTAGTAAGGCACTTTGAATAGAATCTGGGTCTATACTTTTCTTCTTTTTCTTCTCTTTATTTTTTTTATGCTCTTTTCTAATTAACCAGGGATCTGAAGTTAGATGAAGTTATTTTCAGAAAGTTTCAAGCACTGACTAAAAAGCCATCCTTTCATTTGAAAAGCTACATTCTTGTTACAAAAGGTGATTTACAAAAGTTTGAACTCTAGTGTGCAAAATCTACTTGAATAAGATGCAAATCAACATTCTAGTACTAATTCCAGTCTAATTAGAATTAAATGACATGCTTATCAAACACTATTTTTGGCTCACTGAAATGTTTAGGAAAGACTCCATGCTTGCTATCTGCAAGTAGAGCTCCTTGCTTGATGAAACACAAACTGTCTTACCATCTTCATCATCTTCACTGGATTCATCTCTGAATGGGTTGAAGTCATCATCATCTCCAGAACTCAAAAATCTGGAGCTCTCATTGTCACTTTCTTCATTGTCTGAAGCATCAGACTCACTTTCACTCTCATCAGAGCTGCTACCTGCAAGGCCACCTGTTTTGCGAGCTTTTTTGGCTTCTCTGCTTATTTCTTCACCTAATTGTATCACCATCCCAGAAGAAAAAAAGTTAGTTTATACCTTGTAGTCTACTTTTGAGGTTTTACTGCCACTGCATACAAACTAGAAAACTACCCAACTTCTAAAAATAAAAATGTTTTCAAGAATCTACTCTTAAGTTTTAGGTAAGAACTCTATCCCAAGTTTTTTGTATGATTACCTATTTTTTGGCAAGAATATAATCAGTTTGGGAAGGGGGGTGGTATTTGGCTTCTCTTTACTGACCCTCTTGAAAAGGAAAGCAATTATTTGCTTGACTGCATCAGGAAGTGGTCTGACACATGCAAGGCATTTTGGGATACAGTCCCATACTAGATCAGCCCAATTTTGAGCAAAGAACCAGAATGTACAGGGTATACTGCTTCATCAGCCGTTCTAAAAATCTATCAATAAATATTTTTAACAAAAGTCTTAGAGACTTGCAATATATGCTCTTTCATGAATGACTGTACCGATATTTACATTCCTGTATTTTTTCCAAAGTTCACTCTTAGGCAACTCTAGAACTGCCATTTCCACTATGGCATTAGTGCAAGAACCTAACCATTACCTTTCCTTTTCTTTATTTTGTTCTCCTTGCAAGGGCTGTCTCTGGGTGAATTGTTATTACTTTGAGCAGTCAAGTCAATTCCCAACAAGCTAAACAGCTTCTTCCTGTCAGGAGCTGGAAAGTGCTTTTCAATAAGAGACTGGAATACTCCTCTGTTTAAGAAGAAAAGAGTTCTTCAGTCAAATTTACATTTATTTAAAGTAGAAATCTGTAACATTTTAACAGCTTGCTTGACTTCTCTGAAGAATTG
This sequence comes from Pterocles gutturalis, assembly GCF_000699245.1. Classification (NCBI taxonomy): domain Eukaryota; kingdom Metazoa; phylum Chordata; class Aves; order Pterocliformes; family Pteroclidae; genus Pterocles; species Pterocles gutturalis. The sequence continues at coordinate 18,187 of NW_010109289.1, forward strand.
CTCCTTGTGAATGTTATTACACAAGCACTCTGTATAAGTATCATGCATATTACTATATTTTTCACTTTCCTAAAAGCAGGAGACATTTACCTTATAGCATTGTTACTTATAGCCTGTTAATTTTTTTTTTTTTTTTAAACCAAGCGGTATCGCTACTGCCATTTTCTTATTGTTTAAAGTTTAAATGACAACTTAATAAATTAAGATCTTAAGCAAGGTAGCCCCAGGATTGGACCTGGCTCATCTGATAAAAGAGGGAAGTCATGATTGTAACTTGCTTTTGTATAAATGCAGTGTACACTTGGCAAGTCTTCCCGTCTTCCCTGTTTGAGTAGAGCAGTACCAGCTGTTCATGCATGAAAACATCATTTCAAAGTGCCAGTAGAACTAGGAACTAACCAAGGGTTCACTTGAGCAACACCATCAGATCTTACATACAGGTAGCTTAAGTAAAGAACATCGGTACTAAAGGATATCCAGCTTTGTGCCTTGATGCATATTTTACACATAAAAGGACAAATTACTACACACACCAAGCTGGACTAAGGCTAGTTTTGTAAAGGACAGTTCTAGCAAACATCTATCTTACTTTGCTGTAGAAACGAAGTCATTCAGTTCACCACCACCTTCCTCCAAAGCTTCTAATGTTCTTGCTTCTCCTGTCGACTGCAGGCCAATAACAACGCACTACAGAACAAAGAAATACAAGGCACTGTCACTAAGATGACTGACTTAGAAGTTCATTTTTGCTTGAATTTCAGCTCATTAAATAGCTTCAATACCATAAAGTACAAAAGCATGCTACTACATCTGAAAATACTTCTGCTATTAAAAAAAGCTAAATAGCTTTACATTTAACAGAGATACTTAAAAACAGGTCTTGATCAACTTACTTTCCCATTCTTGATTTCTTCCCGAGCTAGCTGCACCACCCTCTTTACTTTAGACGCTATGCAAAGGTACTTGAAAAACCTCTGATGAGCTGACCAAAACTGACCCCACATGGACTTCTTCATTCGTTGTTCTGCATCAATAAGATCGGCTGCTTGTTGAAACCTCTCTCTAGCGCTGACCCACTGAAGAAGAAAATGTTAATTTCTTTACATGTCACATTTCAAGGCTACACAGGTACATTGTTTAATATCCAAATAAAAACAGAAGAGAAGTTTAAAGTTCCAGTACTATGGGACTGCAAGACAAGGAAACTCATCATACATCAAACAAAGCTCACAAAAATACAACGATATCTATGGCTTCGTAAACTCAAAGACAATTACTCTCATAATGAAAAGCAGATACATTGACATTACTATCAACGGAAACATACACAGTACTTCCTAATCAGCTAGTTTCTCCATTAAAAGTTAAAAAAGCAAACAGCACTGCCCATAATTAAATATAAAGCAAGATCCCAAGAAAAGAAAAACCCCACTGCCTTCATTTCTGCAACATTTTGTTATCTCAATTGTTTCCAGATCAAGTAAAGGAAGCATTGGACAGAAGTTTAATGATTCTTTTAAACAACATTCATAAAGCTGTTTAAGGACCCTGCCCATTTTAATCTATGTCCTAGGAGTAACTATTTTTATCTAACACAGCAGCGGTAACGTACAAGCAGAATGTACGCTCAGGAAAAAAGACACTCAGTTTAGCATATGGACAAAACAATTCAGAACAATATGAAATAACCAGTGGGCGAATAAACGAAAACATTAAAGGGAACCACAGCTTCAATGCTTCAGATTTGATCTGCCACATAATTAAAACTATCACCCTGCATTGTTTAGCTACAAGCACCACTCCACTGCTTCAATGAAGAAGTGCAGGCAGCCTGGCTAATGTTTTGCAGCTTGTTCTCAGCCCAGTTGCCCAAAAAGGGAGGGTGGGAACACAAAAACATGACCAACAGGTGAACAGTTTCATCTTAGGCAATGATGTCCAAGGTCTTGAGTACTGCCAGAAGGCAGTGGATTTGGTTGATACTGGAAGATGCACCCAAAACTGCAGCTTTTATGACTCAGAACAAGAATTAACAGCTTTTTCCGAGTCTTAAATGGAGAAAAGGACCAAGATGAGACAAGAAAATGCCATTTCTGTCTCTCAACAGGCAACAGTACCACATGCGATTTCAGGAGCATTTAAGTTTAAACCAACTTCAACACCTCAGAACTCTATACAGAAAGCATATTTTAAAAGGTGTTCTTACCAGTTTCACAGATTTATTGTACATTTTAACATATTCCTGTGAAAGCAGAACTTCATCAATTTTGAAAGTTACACCTGAAAAGCTCAACTGTCTTGCTATGTACATTCCTCTCAGCTTCATATCCATAGCAACTATTTCCATGGCACCAACACCTCTAAAATAAAGGAACAAATTAAGTCAATATTAGAATTTTCAAGAACAAGGATTTATTTAAAAAACCCCCTCAAGTGCTTTAGAAGAAAACAGCATGCTTATAAGTGTGAAGGAGTAAGTTTTCAAAATCACTAGTACTGTTTGGTTAAACACATCCAGTCAGGGGGTCTTGAAACTTAACCTTCACATAAAACTATATCCCTGCCTCGTGAGTATTAAGTGTATCACAAGAGATACAAACACTCAAACAGTTACTTTTTCCCAAATGACCTAGCATGCATTAGGATTCAGTACCTTACAAACTGTAATTGGATCATGAAGTTGGTCCAAATATAACTAAATCTTGCATTGCAATTTTATAAACTCCACTGAAGATTTAAAATAATGAATACAAACTGTATTAAGCTATTCAGATTTATGCTGATATGAAAATAATTAAACTAGTAGGTAACTTAAGTTCTTTTCAACAGCAACACCCCTTCAGCAATACTTTGAGAGAACAGAAGTCAACTGCAAAGCTAACCTACTCACAAGCTTGGGCCTGTAATTTCCATTTATTGCTCATTTGATACGTACTCAGTAATGAACTGGAGACTACACTTACATCACGCATCATGTAGACGGTATGCAAGAAGATGCATACTAAGCCCTACTGTAGCATTCTAAAGTGTTCAAAATTCTTTTTAAGTAGGCAAAACATAATATATTAAGATGCTCACCTACCAAGGAATGTAGCAGTTGCATTTTCTCTGACCTCTTACATTCAGTTTTTTTAATAAGTTCTGAAATATGAAGTACCTTGCAAGAGCATACATAATTTTTCTGAACTGGGTTCTTATGCCAGAAAGCATAAGAACAAGACTTCCTGTTAAACTGCCTAAGCTGAATGCATAAACATTAGAGGGCTTCTGCACACAGTGAGACATCAACTATACTGAGCATACTCAGTACATACAGTGTTTTCACTACGAGCAGCAAAATATTTTCATTTCCTAACACCCACATATCAAGAGGGCTATCTTCCCAGCAAGCTTGTAAAGCTCTGAAAATTTTCTGTGAGCAAGGGAAAGTTCCATTTTTTTACCACATAAAATAGAATACATTTCTGCTAGATTTAGAAGCTAGAGTCAGAAAGTTCTCAGTGTGACACAAAAGTTCGCAGAGGACTATGAATGAGTGAAGACAGGGGAAATGGAAAGCAGTCAATCACAACCATATGTGTTCTTGCTATAGCTCTTTAAAATATTACCTTCTTTCAACAGCTTGAATAAAATCGCTGAACTCCCTGAATGGAGTTCCTTCACCCCATATTCCAAGACGGTTCATATATGCCATATTTCTTGGCTCAGATGCACCTAGGAGAAGAACACACTCTGTACCACTGCCAGTAAAAACACAGAGACACATTTAATGCAAACCAAGTAGTACACACCTGTGGCACTAGCATAAACGACCCTGGCTTTTGGAAGTTTATTCTGAAGTTCCAACACAGCCAGACCTGTTTTTGTCGGTTTTGATGAACCAACAGGACACAGATTCTTGGCTTTATGACACTCATCAAATACAATCTGAATCATAATTAAGGAAAAGAAACCCAACTTTGTCCCACTTACTTTTAGAATGGGGAGCTAAACCAGAAGACAAGAAAATCTAATAATTACAATAGGTGGCAGCAGTAAATTGTAAACTCAAAAAGACACTAGTAATATTTTTCACTAAAAACTCTGGGGAAAAATATTTATCTAGTAGGTAATTAGAGCACAGTTACCAACACATGAGTTCTTTAAAGTGCTGTTGATACCCAAAAAATGTTTTTGAAAATTCACTAAAAAAAATTCAGCGTAAACTTAAGGTTCATATTTTAATGTGTTACTTATAGAAAAAGCAGAAGCTTCACTCTTGTACCAGAGTTGCATGGCAACAACATGAAAATTTGTAAAACTTCAACTATAATGTCAGAGCATGCACACAATCAATTACTGTCATGAATAAAGAACAACACCTAAATATACCAGCAAATAAAAACTTTTTTTTTAAAGACGCAAGCTTATATAGCAATGTGGTTAGAATCCACTGAACTGCAGAGAAAGGATACAACTCCATCAAAGTCTTCACCACACCAATGAAGAAGTTGCTTTAATCTGGTTTTGTATTTACCACCAGACTGACTTTCACCAATAAGAGAAGAATAGGTAGCAAAGATGACACCTTTCTTCACACTTCCATTATGTTTGGAAGAAATTTTCCCATACTTGAACTGCAATAAAAAGATAAGAAATCACAGAAATTACTCTAGAGAGATCCCTCCTCAAACCCACCTACTGAATGATTAGGCATGCTGGTGGCCTTAAGGTGTGTCTACTCTGAACCACCTGTATCCCTACAGCACGATTAGGGCATAGGTGGCATATGGTGATGTGGTTCAGGGTTATACAGAGCCTTACTTAGGTACTTAAAGACACTAGATCTGAGGCCTCAAAAGATTTAACAGCCACATTCTTTGACTACATGGTTTCCTTAACTTAAATACAATTAAGACTTTAGTTTCAATGTATCCCTTAGAGCTACCAGGTCAAGTCTACTTACAGCTGCTACCGTAAATGACAATTTCTAATGCTTTGCTGTATTTTAGAAATGAAGACTTCACAAAGCAAAAATACTAACTTAAAAACAAACGTTAAGTTCAGTGAATTCAGCCAGTAATCACACTTCACAGTTCATATAAGCAGCTAATCCTGAGCAGAGGCACAGTCTTCAAAAGTAACTTCACACACTACCGCCGCTTTAATAAATTACTGAGGAGGTCTATTATTCACGTATTACACACAAAATGTATTACATATAAAATGCGTGCTGGGAGAGAGAAAGGAAAAAATTCAAATGCTACAAAGTCTGAAAGACTTATTTTCTAGAAATGGAAATACTCTACTAGCAGTGTCACTAGTAGCTTGAAGAACAATGTTTAAGAAGAATACCACATGCTAAGACTTAATCCTACAAGGGGCCTATTTACATGATTAACTTAAAGGACTGAGTGGTTCTTCATAAGATTAAGGCCTGTCAAACATGACCTAGACAGCAAATTTATTGAAATTAGTACATTCTTGGTCTTAAAACAGTCAACATGCACAACTTGTCACACAAGCGTACCTAAAGTTTTGCCTCAACTGTACATAGTAAAAAGTTTCCACACCTTGTTTAATGAATGAACCAATATGTTTTTTGCTCCAATATCTCTCAGATCTCTTTCAGCATCGTATTTCAGATCATTTGACACGCTAAACCTGAAGATACAAAAAGCATATAGTCTGTAAGTTACAGCAGAAGTTCAAAAATCTGTTGCTAGAACATTTGTCAGAAGACATTTTACACTGAATTTAAGTACTATAGTCACTACAGTGTCTGCTCTGACAAACCCTGATACACTTACCAGACTGCTCTTTTTCTGCCTAACAAGTAATTTTCATAGATTATTCCAGCTATGGTCCTTCCTTTTCCTACACCAGCACCATCACCTATCAAGAATCCAGCTCTGTCTCCATTGGGCAGGAATGTTTCATGTTGCTGCAGGAGAAAGAACAAAGAAGTTGTACCCATTCTCCAGAACACATCCCTGTGGATTGTCAGAAATGAGCAAACATAAGAAACATCCCCTTAGATGAAACCAGTGGTCCACCCGGTCAAGCAGCCTCCTAATGGCAGGAAGAGGTGATTTTATTTAGGGAGAGCACACAAGCCTGCTTTATGTGATTCATTTTCCCCTTCTTCTCTCAGCACCTAGAACTGCCATACATATTTCTCTAATCCTTTTAGTGCCTACTAACAGACTGGCTGGTTTTTTTAACCCACCGATATGCAACTCTGTAGCCTTTTGGGGCAGCAAGACCCCGACATCCACTGCCTGTGTAAAGAAGTGCTCTTCTATTCATTTTAAACCAATCTCCTACCAGTTTCACCAAGTTCTGCTTTGTTCTTGTTTTGGGAGATGGCACTGCTTTCTTGATGATGTAAACCTTGATTTCATTCCCATTCATTTTTCTCCTCTCCAGCCTGAGGCATCCCAGCCTTGTTAATCTCTTTTCATGAGGCACCTTAGTTGTCCACCAACTTCACTACCTTCCTTCCTGACACAGAATGACATGCAGAGAGCTGCACATGCAACATCTGACGTGGGCCCACTGAAGTCTAATACAGCAGCAAAATAACACCCGGTCTTGTTCTCTGTATCCTTCTCAATGATGCCAAACAGTGTTGGCTTTCTTAGCCTGTTGCTACTGCAGCCATTAGATTAGTTCAGAGAAATAAAAATAATGACGAAGATGTCTTTCCTGAGTTTTAAGACAGTTTGAGATCAGCATCACGGAAGTGGCTTAGACAAAGCTCTTCTAGGTGCATTACCTCACATTTATCTGAAGCTCACCTGCCACCTTCTAATGCAACTCAGACCTTTAAGCTCTTATTATTTCATCTCCTTGCAAAACTGACATAGCTGTGCTTGTCATGTAGTTCTTCCTTCTTAAATTCTATGTTAGCTTTTAAGCTGTACTAATGTCTAGCATACCTGGGCTGCGTAAGTGATTGCTTCAAGTTGCAAAGCTGACAACCAGCCACTATCAATTGTTTCTTCCGATATTGACGTCTGGTACCACACATCAGGAGGAGTTACACTGGATAACGAGCTGGTTTCCACTACTGGGTCAGGATGACGTAGACCAATTTTTACTGGTTGAAAAGGGAGGGGGAGGAAGGGAGAAGATGAAAACATAATACAGAGCTCTGTTGCTGCAGCACAGGTTATTATATTTACAAAACAAATTACAATTGTCCATCGCAAAGGCTGAACTCAAGAACAACGATGTTTCATTGCAACAGTACATCAAGTGTTAAACAAACCGCATTGCGTACAAAGGAATACATTGACCTGAATGCATACAACTGCAATCTCAACTTTATTTCTCTTCTCACTACCTTCCCCCAATTTTTATGAAATTAGACAAAATTCAGTTAATAAAAAATTAAAATATTTGTGTACTTGACATGTTTCAAGAAAAACTGGTCTAAACCTTGCCTTCCCAAAAGGTCAGAGGCAGCCTCGAGATGCCAGAATCACAAAAGCAACATTCTTCTCACTATTTATATAGTGCTGGTTTTAAGCAGTATGAGAGGAGAAAAGATTTAGAACAGACATGGTTTAATTGCTGACAGATCTCAGTGACAATAAAAATTAACTATTTAGCTACAAACTCCATGCAAAAGTTTTTGCCTTGCTTTTACAGCAGGTCAGCAATGTACATAGAAAACAAGATGACAGCTTTTTGTCACTGATTACAATAAAAAAGAGAAAGGAGAAAAAGAGGAGACAGGAATTAACAGCTGTAAAATTCACTTTTTTTTTTAAGAACAGCTCTAAGAAGTCAGCCAGGAACAATTTAGGAAGAATGCGCTTAGGGTAATTTCACATCAAAAGACTCAAAATGGATTCTTAAGTGTAGCAGTGACTACTTAATCCCTTCAAAAAACTTCCACTCACGAGGCACAAAGTGTCTTAACACAGGTAAAAAAAGCCTGATCTTGGTTCATCACTTATATTTATGAAACAAGTACAGCTCAAAGATACACTAAAGTATTCCTTTCCTATTAAAAAAAAATAAATCTGTTTACCTTCCAAAACTAAGCACTATAGAACAGAAAAATTTCCTAAGAAAACCCACCACAAATTCAGGTTCTTTTTCCTTGATTCAGATAGCAACCTATCTGCTTTTTGGTGTAACTAGAAGATTAAATAACAAACTAGCTCTCAAAACATCTCAGCCTTTTGATACGAGAAAACTTTAGGCATACATTTTATTGGCATATACTCTGCATAAGTTTCTGCATGGCCCATTTCTTCTTCATCTTCCTCCTCGGGTTCCTCCTCCTCTTTTACTGCTGGCACTTTCTAGAATAGAGAAATACCTGCATTAGTCAAACAGCACATCGCCAGTACTCTGTGTCCTGGCAACTAACATGAGAAATGAAGTGAGCAAACTTGCACTCAAATGTCTTAACACAAGTACTAGATGAAACTACAAACAGAAATGTAGATTTCTTACACTCTGACTGACCCTTCAAAGACACAAATTTAAGGACTTCCTCTCCTTTGCAAGATTCAAGTCCTCCCAACTCACATAAGCAGAATTAAGAAACACTTTTTACAGCGTTTTAAATCCAAACTATGACTTGAACTGCCTCGAGAACACAACAGCTAGTTAACAGCCAAAATCCACCTTTGAAGTACTCCCATGAAGTCTTCCACAGCTGCACATTCATTATGTAAATTCACAACTTCAGGGAATAGTTACAACAGTCACAGTTCTAGCTAGTCTCTGGAACCTGACAGTTATCAATTTTTCACTGTGATCTTGATCAATGTAAATGTATGAATATTTTTATAGTACCTGCTAGATGAGAAATCAAAAAGCTTCCACAATTACTAATTCAATGTTTAATATAAAAAGTAAACTCAAAATCCTTCTCTATGCCCATCACTCAGGAGCGCTGTTCATCACAAACTTCAGCTTGATTCTAGCTGTCAGTGAAGATGCTGGAACTCAAGTGTTTATAGCAACACATGTATTTTTATTAGATTGAGAATACTGAATGACACTCAAATTACATCTTAAATCAAACCACCCAGAAGGTCATCTATGCTTGAGAAAGTCTTCTAGTTCCCTTGTGGCTACAAATTGGGATAGTTTAAAAGAAAATGTCTTAAAACGCAGAGCAAGTGGTATACTTATCAGTTTTAATTGGAGCACACCCTTCTTTATGCACACAATGAGGTTCTGTTAAGGACAATAATTTCCTGAAATTGTCGTTTGCTATACATGCAGTCTGCTCTACAGACCTGTTAGCTTTAGTCATCTAATCAAGTATTCATCCAGTAGAGAAACTAACCTTTTGAAGAAACAGATGCACTCGGTAATTCTACCACATAAAAGGCATATATGAGTAACTACCGAAACTAGTCACAGGTGGTTGTGGCCAACAAAACATACATTTAGCAAATTAACCATTTGTACTACTTACCATAGTAGGTGAAAAACTTCTCATTTTAATATCATTTATCCATATTCTTGCTACCTCTTTTGTGGAAGCCTCCTTCTTCACCGCACCATTGCTTAGATCGGCTGCAAAAGAAAAGCTGTGTTTTACAGAAATTCCCTCCAAACATCAACTCAAATTAACATCCTTCTCTATTAATGAGCTGGAAGAGAAGTTTAAAATGTCCAGTAGCACACTGATGCTGCAAGAGCACAACCAGTATTTTCATCCAAATTAAAAAGCCTGAGCAAGGAGTTAAATGCTGTTCCATCTTTGACTGAAAAAACTTCTCATGCAGTACCATCTGACACAGTTGTGTATTAGTTTCAACACTTAAAACAAAATATTTTGGACCTTTACCAAATCTATACATAGCATTTAGAAATACTGCATCTTGTGAGCCTTTGAAGTTTAACAACAAACCAGAAAGCCCAGTATTTCAACATAAATGAACTTACCTGGTCTGGTGGCATTTACCACCTGAGGAGAAACTACAATTATTTCTGTAAAACAAAAAGTCAACACTTTGGACTCAATTATTTAAAGTTTACAACAGAATCCTTCAAGAGGATGATTTGTTAACTTTCCTGTCCTCAGCCACATTTGGAAGTAACTGGCAATAGGGCTCAACACAGAACTCAAAAGAATTACACAAGGAGAGACATAAAATATTGAAAGCAGCTGTCAAGCTTCTGTCATGTTGGCAGTCAATACACATAATAGGTTTCACATAATTGCCCCTAAAAAACAATTAAGACAATTGCACAAATAAAGTCTTCCTCAAAGAGGCTGCGAATTTAACTTTGTAGTATTTTCCAATTTACACTCCTGCTGCCTGAATTACATAAAAAGACCATGCTTCCTTCCAAGAGCTTCTGTGTCCTTGAATTTACTACAAGTATTTGTCAACTTTTTTTTAAAGCATGAAGAAAGATCCAGAAATGCAAGCACACAAAAAAGATTAGAAATGCCGTTCTAGCAGTTGCACGTCTCTTTTTCACTTAATACAGAAGCTACGGATTCAACTATTTGCTGCAGCTGTGCCACTACAACAGCTATTGTGTATTGATGGTATCTATTACTTATGTGCTTCATTTAGCACAAAGAGGATAAGTCAGTCTTATAAAACCTTTCCCCCTCCTCTTCCTCACTCCTTTACTCTTCACCTCAACTTCAATTGGTGTATCAACTTCAATTTTTCTCAACCACTCCATAACAAAAAGCAATGAAACAAGGAGGCCCATTCTAACAGACAGTTTCATTTCTTGTGCACTCTTATCTGCATATAAAAAATAGGTTATTTCCAACCCCGCCTATAAAAAAAAAAAAATCAGTAAATGTTATTTCAGAGGCAATGAAAATATAGTAATCCAGAAAAAGCCTGCATACCTTTCAGAAAAAGCAGCAATAGGATATTTTCAAACTCAACTAGCCTAATCTTAACCTCACACTAAAACCACAGTAACTTGAAAGAATCAAATCATAAAAATACACACACATGCAGCTTTACCCTTACATTAAGCTAAGCATATCAGCTGTCCGCATATTAGAAACAACATACAAGGAAAGACTATGGAAGGAATCACAAAATGAGGATTTGGAGTGTGCTAACAAAATACTCGTGAAATTTAAGTTAACACCACATTTAAGTAGTAACATGTAAACAAAGAGCAAGTTTTTAGGACTTAAATTTTTAAACAATAGATCTCATGCCTCCCAAGAAACATACAGGGACAGACACTTTCTTTCTCAGGACATGCTTTACAGAAACACCCCATCATAGAAGTCCTAGCATGGACTACAAATCTAGTTTGAGAGATGTCAAAAAAAAAAAAGCACTCATTTGTCATAGTTCCACAGCAAGTACACAGTAGAACAGAAACTGATGTAGACTCAGGTAAGATAGCTAAATCAACTTAAATTAAGTTTGTGAATTAATTTTACCAATTTGCCAGCTGCAATCTAAAATGTCATTTTCCTCATTCCTTGCGGTAAATCAAGAGCTTATTTTTTTTTTTTTAAAGCCTGTTATTTTGTATTACTTCACCTTGAATTCTAACACTATTAAATTCAGAATAGAATTTACCAGGTTTTCTGGACCATTTCATTTTACCGTGACTGTCTGCACATCTTGTATTTTCATTGATTAGCAAAGATCTTCACATATTATTTCATTGTTTGTCTACAATACAGTAATTATGAAGAAAGAAAAAAAACTCACTTGCTGCTGTTGCTACTGGCTGGGCAATATTAGGAGGTGGCTTCAACTTCATGAGTTCATTAAGACTATTATTCTTCAGCAGATCTTTCAGCTGAATCTGGTCCTTTGAAGGTGCAGTGGTCAAGGCACTGCATACTGCTGGTGCTGCAACCGAGGGTCGAGTCGTTGTGCTGGTCTGAATGATTTTTGCTACAGTGATCGTCTGCCTTGTAGTTGTAACGGGTGTTGTTTTTGCCATTACTATGGTAGTCCCCAAAGTTGGAAGCTGATTTATTTGATTCAGCACAAAGGTTGTGGTGGATGGTGGTTGCTAGCAACAAAGAACCAGGGAAATTTTCAGAAGACAGCGGGGGAAAAAAGCAGACTATCAGCCTTTCATCTAAAGCACAGGAGTCATCAGTTTCTAAAGGACACTTATTATAAGAAATGTCTTCACATAACATGCTGAAGATGCTAAGTAATTATCTTGTGGCGCAACAGTCTGAGCAAAAAGTGTCTATCAATATGTTGCCAGATGGATTTTTGAATGGTATTTTTAAAGTTTTATTTAGGGTAAGGGAAAGGAAATTAAGGTACATAGTTCAGGTATAGGAGTCAGGTGTACACAACCTCCGTATCTCCAGAATTTGCATGCAAGGGAATTAAAAGGCACATGGGACACCTCAAAATGTTCTTCTGCATGCTGCTTTGTCCTCCTTTGTGCTCTTTGTCACAGAGATCATATCAGCCCATGGGTACGCTGAGCTGTAACAGTCTCAAGACAAGCAGAACTGAGACAATGGCCAACTGGCATTTTACAGTCCCACCTCCTTTGTGCCACTTTACTAATATACTGTATTGGGTTTACATTATAAGGTTTTGGTAGCAGGGTGGCTTCTGTGAGAAGATGCCAGAAGCCTCCCCCAGGTCCCACAGAGCCAGTTCCAGCCCACCACAAGATGGACACACTGACGGCCAAGGCTGAGCCAATCAGGAATGTTGGTAGCATCTCTGCAATAACATATTTAAGCAGGGCTAAAAACCGCTGGTGCAATCAGCAACTGGGAGAGAGAGTGAGAACATGCAAGAAACAACTCTGCAGACACCAAGGTCAGTGAAGAAGGAGGGGAAGGAGATTCTCCAGGCACCAGAGCAAAGACTCCACTGCAGCCTGTGGCAAGGCAGGCTGTACCCCTACAGCCCACGGAGGCTATCAGTGGTGCACTTATCCAGCCTGTAGCTCACGGAGGACCCCATGCCAGAGCAAGTGTTTGTGCCCAAAGGACACTTGACCCTGTGAAGCGAAGCCCACACTGGAGCAGGCTTTCTGGCATGAACTGTGGCCATGCAGGGGACCCACGCTGGCACAGTTCATTCCTGAAGGACTGCACCCTGTGGAAAGGGCCTGTACTGGAGCAGTTTGGGAAGAACTGCAGCCTGTGGGAAGGATCCAGGTTGGAAAAGTTTGTGAAGGAGCTGCTGAAGCAGGAGACAAGTGTGAGGAGGAGGGAGTAGCAGAAACATGCAACAACGCTGGGAGTGAAGCTGAACCCAGTTCGAAGGGAGGGGTGGGGGGAAGGCGTTTTTAGATTTGTTCTTATTTCTCATTATCCTACTCCATTGTTAACTGGCAATAAATTATTTTCCTCAAGTTGAGTCTGTTTTGCCCACAACAGTAACTGCTGATTTCCCTGTCCTTATCTTGACCCACAAGCCCTCCATAGCATTTTTTTCTCCCCCTGTCCAGTTGAAGAGGGGGACTGATAGGGCAGCTTAGTGGGCACCTGGTGTCCAGGCAAGGTTAAGCCACCACATGTACACATGCAAAATCCTGAAGTTCCAGTTCTTACCCGAACATTTAATAAGGCTGGAGTTGATACAGTCTCTGGTTCTTGTTTCACAGCAGCTGTGGCCTCAGTCTCCAAGCCTAGTTCTAATGCACTAAGTGGCACTGACTGCAGAGAAAAGAAAGTAAAAATCAAGAAACACATTAGCAGGGAAAAAACCTTAAGCCTAAATATCCACTGACAAAATGGAAGTGAATGAGGAAGTCTTAACTGTGCTCATCAACAAAGGTTTCACTGAAAAGATTAAGTGGTTGATTTCACATTCAAAGAAGCTAAACATACAACACCTTGTCAGTCAACTGTGGTGAAAAAAGTAATTAGTTTTGTGACATCACTGTTCAACATACTACTGTTCCCAGCCTATGTCTGAAATGGTTATGTTCATGCAGATTGGATACTGTCATGGAGCTTAAACACCTTATTATCACACTTTTTGCACATTTACAGGAGAGAAGATAGACTCCAGTGACATTAGAGCTCTCCATGGATACATGACAGCATGCCCCCACTTAATGTCCAGAAGTTAAGTATATTTATGCCTATACTGACCTCAACCATGTATTTCAGATTGTTTTTTTGTATAAATGTTTAAACTTAATTAGCAAGTCATTTTCTAATCTCAGTACTACAAAGCAATAAATTTATGAAAACTCTACAGTCTTTAACTGTTTGCTACAGACACCACCCCCTTCTCCACAATATATCAAGTAAGCTCTTATGTCCTCTAGCAAGTGACTATGTTCTTGTTTTAACCTGCTGAAAGTTGGTGCTGGATTTGCAAGAACCATGTCCGGAGAGTCAATATCAAATAGATCATTTGGACTGATTCCACTCTCACTCAAAGCAGCAAGCAACAAATCTTGTCCTGGCTCCACCATCTCTAAAAAAATTAGAAATAGAAATACAAGTTACATTTAATTTTTGGCTTATTTTGTACACACACACACTCACATTTAAAGTTCCCTTTCCCGGATGTAACGGCATACGCTATGCAGTCTCTCGTATATGCAGAGTTTCACTTTTAGTTTTGCTCTGGGTGTTTTATTCATTTGGAGAATTTTTTTCCCTCTATTTTGTTTTTAAAAATCTTTTCAATATATCCACCACATTTAGGAGCAGGAAGAATGAAACAGTTTACTACACAAAATGCTACCATTCCCACAAACTTAAAAAGAAAAAAAGATGCCTTTTCTAGTCTTCACTGCACTACATTTTTAAGCATTACAAGAAATACCAAGAGACAGAAATGGTGAGACTGTATTATGCTAATGATACGTCTTTGTCAGTGAAGCACACTGCACGAGGGAAGCACAATTAAAACTAATTTAGTTTATCTTGTAACAACAAGTTAGCGATAAAAAGCTTAAGGAAAGCTTTTATTTCTTGCTTGCCATTACATTACGTAGTAATTCATTCATTGGACAAGTTTTGTTTTGCATGGTGGAAAGAACAAACCTTCCACTATTAGAGTATATTAACTACATATTAAATAGGGCACCAACATCAGGTCAGACTCCCTTATCTGTAGGACAAGCAAAATTAATTTCAAAAAGCTACTCCAGACAGTGTAAAAACTTATTAAAAAAGACAAATAGTCTATGTTT
Organism: Pterocles gutturalis; assembly: GCF_000699245.1. NCBI lineage: Eukaryota > Metazoa > Chordata > Aves > Pterocliformes > Pteroclidae > Pterocles > Pterocles gutturalis. The sequence goes on from NW_010109289.1 coordinate 33,280, forward strand.
TAAGATTAAGAGGGATGATAACGTGTTTTGCTTTCTGAAGAAGGAAGCCCATTTGCCCAAGTACGAGGACAAAAACGGAATGAGTCCAGATAACTCAAGCTGTTGCTTATATATTCTAAGGTACACCTCAAGTGGAAATTAATTTCCCTTATTCTCCACACCCCCTGTCATGTCCACAGGTAACAAAAACCATCAAAAAAATAACAAAGCAGAACGCCTACTCTAATGCAGATAAGAGGACAAAAGTATTTATTGGCATTTTAGATACACTCATTCACAGACTCCAAAACAGCATTCACTTGTTTATCCTTCTCCACACCTACAGCTAAGCCACATCCAGCTGGTTGGTCACACACGTTACTTGGCATGTTTGGCTCAACAGGTAATTCTTGTAATATATAATGCCTTGGGCACTAATTCTTATTCTTCCTAGTTTCAGTCTGTCCAATAGCAGGCAGAAACCTTCTTTTAGTGGACTAATACCGAGACGGTGGCACCACAGTTGCAGTAGTGGATGTAAGGTACTGGGACAAGGGGAAGACAAACTTTTAAGCACAGATCGTACCACCCAAAAGAATACCAAAGCAATAAACAATAACTGGTGGGACTGCCACTGGCCACACACAATCCCATTAAACACCACTTGCTGTGTCAGAACTAGACTCTACTTTTTTTTTTAAAGGGCATTTGAGGTGATCAGATAAACTAGCAGAGTGGCCTAGTTTGCAGCTATTGGGTACAGAAGTTAAGAAAAATTAAGACATCTAGCAGATTTAATTAACACGGCAGCTCCTTCAAAGGATGTCACCTCCCACTAGTCTGTTCTTAGAACCCTGAATGGGTCAAGAAAAATGAATAAGAACAGGCTGTTAGCTTCACCTTTCAGAAGGATTAAGCCTCCTGTACCAAAAGGGGACTACGCATATACATTAATTGGGCAGGAGAAATCCTTAATTCTCATCAGACTAAAACACTAACATCATATCCAAGTTTAAAAGCTTACAGCATTGTTTACTAATTAAAAACAGGTGAGAGAAGAAAGATTAAGTCTGCAGATGAAGTTTTAGCTTATCAATACTTTTGGTGTTAGGAACTTCAGAGCATCCATGAAGGTGAATGTCTCCACAGGGGGAATGAACACAGGGTTAGCTTGCCAAGCCAGCAGCTCCAAAACCCTTCACAGTTGGAACTTTACAGTATCACTTTGGGAAAGAAGCATATGTAACACCTTTGCTCCACACGGTCAAATAAAAATGTCTACAAGCAGAAAGGAAAAAAATGTCAGTTATATCATTATTTAGCCTTCATGAAGTTTTGATCACATCACCTCTAGACAAAGCATGACTAAAACTTAGGCGAGAGATAAGTGGCTATACTGAATAGAGGCACAGAAAGAAGCTTGGGGCTGTTGACTTAAAAGAGATCGAGGACAAAAACATTACCCAAGATAACTTCTACTCTTGCAATATACGAAGGAAAGGCCTTTCTACAAAGTTGAGACTCAAAGCAAAACCAAGGCTAGAAAACACCCACCCCAACACCACACAAAACCACATCTTCCCCAACCATCCTAAAATGGTGCTGCAACCTATCAAGTCTCTTTCAAGTCAAGTTTAACATATCCATGCTGACACCGAACTCTACACTTTTAACCTTAAAAAACACAATGGCTTGGATTAAGACAGTCTCATCAAGTTCAGAAAAAAAAACATTCCTAGCAGTAATACTTTAATTGCTTACTTCAAAGTTTTCACTAGATGACTAGTGACAGAAACTAGTATAGCAATTCTTACAATTCCAGCAGAAGTACTTTCAGTTTAGAAGCATCCCTTTCTCAGCAGAGCTGTTTTCACAGACTAAATCCCCCAGCTGCATCTCTCTCATGCTAACCCCAATTTTTACTGTCTTAAAAATTAGTAGTTGTTAACAATCCAGCAAAAAGCTAAGTAAAACAACAGCAATTGTTTGTCTGTCAGACCATTTTGGACAATGAAAGTTTGACTAGTTTCACTTATTTTGTTTCTGTACACTAGAAACAAAGCTGCATTGTTTGAAATGGAACAAAACGAATTCTGAACTTCTAGAATTTTTACATTAAAAATCACTGAATAGTTAGCACCAATTTTAGGCTTTGTGAAACTTCCAAGCATCAATGCTGCCCTCCCCCCACCCTCTAATTTCTCCTTCCCCCTCATATAGTTTTAATTTAGTAAGGAAATTAAATGAGAAAAAAAACAGAACTGTATTGTGATAGCTTAGTTTATTTTTTGTGACATCACACTAGTCAAGCCCAAAACGTTATCAAGCTGAAACAGCATCATAATTTTACAAGGTAGGAGGCTCCTTAGTTAACATAAGTGAAAGTGACTTTTATCAAGCTCTACAGCTCAGCTTTGGCAATACTATATAAGGACCTGTTTGTCACATCTTAAAAATCTCCAAAAGAAAATACTTATTTAAGAAATTGTGAATATTGCAAGCTGTTCCCTGAGCATTTCACCAGTCGAAGAACTGCTCTGAGCATGCAGAATCTTGCAGATAAGGTTGTCTATGTTTAGTCAGGCTGTCCAATGTCACATCAACCTGTTAGATAAAACTAAAAAAATATATTTATAAAGTTTCAACAATTGTTGTATCTCAATTCTTTTCTTCGTGTTAAGAAAAAATATAAACTGCTGCCATTTCAATAAGGGCTATCAAAACACACCAGGCATTTTTGTGAGGTGCTCTTCTGCTGAAGAATACAGCCTCCAACTTCAATAAAAAACACAGTTTTGCTACCACTGCACATTATGTAAATAATTTCCAATTTAAAGACACAAAACCAGAATGCCACCTTTAATATCACGTCATGTATCCATGCCAACCTGGCTCTCTCCCTCCCTCCATTTTAGCTTTGGTACAAAGAAGCAAAACAAAAAAGAGAGATTCTAAAACACACGTCAAGCAACCTGCTGTCAGTTTCCCCTAAGATGGATAATGGTAGAATCCTAAACATTGAAAAGGCTTCTGATTTCTGGGTCTGTGAGTTACACTTTGTAACACTGTATACCTAAAGTACTCATTTAAAATCATAATGAACTAGGGAATTACAATGTAGCCCACACCAAACACCACCACCACCTAGGCACCGGTATTCCCAAACCCTTCAGACAATGGGCGGCTGTAGCGTACCCAACCTGCGAACTGAGGTTTTAGTGCTTGGCCTGGGACACTAAGGTAGTTAAGCAGCTTTTGTTCTCCTTTTATTGGAAGGGTTTTTCCCACTGGATTTCTGAGGAATACATGGCACTTGAAGTACACTGAAAGGCATTTAAAATATCACACAATTTCTGAAGTTGTACAGAAAAGACAGATATGTCCCCCAAATTCTCTGGCTGTCTAAACTGAGAGCTATTATTGACCTAAAAATGTCACACTTCCAGTTGCAGCTTCTCACAACAGAGGTGCAAGGGCTGCTAACCCCACACAACAGGATTCTCTGGATATCTAGATGGATTCTGCTCATCTCACAGCCTTTGGCTCCAGAAGGCAGCCTGGGTAACAACAAAAAAGAAAAAAACAACCAACGCAATCCTTTCCAGTCCTTTCAAGTCACCATCCATCCAAAGAGTAAAACACTAATTACTGAACTCGCTCATCCTTACAAGCTCTAACCTCAGGACTAGTAGTTAACATTGCATTGAAACATACAAAGTCAACTTTTGACTTTTGTGAAAACGATTTCAATCCTGGAAAAAACATACCAGTTGTTCGAACACCAGTTACCTCTCAGAAGTCAAAACTTTTAAGGACATGAGGTACCATTCAGGATACTGTGGGATTCAACTCTGCCTCAACGCTGCCTTACGACCATTTTATAAAATTTACAGTAGTCAGAATACACAGTCTAAAAATGAGAAATTCAGAAGTTGATAAAGAGACTGAACAGTGCAATGATTTGGCACTAAATCAGCTTTCAGACTAAATGGTTGGAAATGATAACTTAGTCAGCAGTGAAAGTTTTTAAGCAAAAACCCACAAGAGATAACAACAATATCAGACCACTAGAACCCTTCCTTAACTTTGGCCTGGGAGTCGGTTCTAGTTACATCTCAAGGCACAAGAAATGCATTAATCATATCTGCTACCTACTTAAGTTTTAGAGTAGCTATCAGTCAGTTTTGACACCGAAGAACTTGTCTGGACAACTAGACAATCTGCCTACATTTTATTTTTAAAGTCTAAGATTACATTCAAATACAACACATCATGCCAGTAAGGAAAAGCAAACCAAATGTCATGCTGTTACACAAATTCTCTGCTTTACATCATCAACTTGATATTTTCAGCTTAAGGGGGAAAAAAATGCTTGCAGAGCACTCATGTATGTATTTAAATAATTTTAATCTAGACACAAGCTATGTACTCTAAAGCCAAACAACCTATCACTAAGTTAATTCTTAACTTTAGGGCAAGTGCAAAAAAAATTTATTAGTGTAAACAAATGACAAAATCTAAAGTTATTAATGCATCAATTTAGCCTTTTTTGAGGTGTTCAAACGATCGGCCTCATCTTTAACACATATCAAACATCTAAAACCAGCCTACAAGTACCTGCAAGAAAGTGCAAGAGCTCTAATTTATACCCTCGAAGGAACCCAGTCAGCTAAAAATAATAACGAAACGACCAAAAGTAAAAAAGAAAAAAAAAGAAAGAAGAAAAACCCGCAAGGCTTCTTCCCCTTCAGCCTGTGAGGGCATTTTTATGTTAAACAATTACTCACCCTAGCAACCTCTGTCTGAGGTGCGCTCGTTAAGAGTCCCTGGACTTTGAGGCTGGGTCTGCG
>NW_010109290.1:0-24884 GCF_000699245.1 Pterocles gutturalis
CTTCCTACCTGTCAGGATCTCTTCTCCTACTAGGCCCTCACCGACTTCACGTTTCTCTAGGAAAGCAAATAAAATCAGAATATTCTCAGAGACAGTAAAATTTCTGTTTGTGGAGCTGAAGATATGGATAGCCCCATTGTTCTTAATCTACCTTTCCTTACCATATGGTTTCCTTAAAGAGAGGCTTGGAGGATTAATTCAGGAAAACTTTCTTTTCCTGTTTTTGTGCTCCCAGGTCCAATTTCCCCCAGATAAGGGTTCATTCAGCTTCTAAAGCTGATGGACTAATCAAATTCAATTAAAAACTTTCCAGTGTTGTTCATCCTTGTTTGCTTTTTGTTTTTATGTTTTTAAAATCTAAGCCTAATCCACTGTACAGTCTGGACTTAATGTAAAATGTGATGTTGCCATATAAAAATTCAACAAACTGTACAAAAAAGTTTTGTGGTTGCGTTTAAAAACATTAAATGTACTTTGATCTTTCTTATTTACTAGAGTTTCTTCTTATGGCTGAGATATAATTGTAAGTTGGGAGTTTATCTCAAGTGGTCTTGACATCGCAATGTTATCCTTTCATATTACTTATTAGATAACATATTTTAAACCCTATCATCTTAGGTCTGTCTCATTTTTGTTCTGTATAAGGCAGCCATTGGTGAAAGTAATAAGAAGTAAGCAGTGTAAAACAGCATCTGTATTTGCTCTGTCATACAAAGTATGCAAATAAACAGGATGCAAGTAAAGGCTTTAAGAAAGGTTCTGTTATATGTGGTTTGGGTGTTTCTGTAAATGCAAATGTGCAGATGCTAGTGTATAGTGGTTTATTGGTTTGTTTTGGGGTTTTTTTTATATGGGAAATATGTTTTTCCTTTTATAGGAAATTAGGTTTTGTATAGGAAATGTATTTTGGACAGCTATTTAAGCATAGCTACTTGATAATGTGTTGATAGATATTGACTATCTGCTTATCCCCTCTTGTATTTTTAACTTTCTTTGCTCAAGGACTTGCTAGAATATTATGCTTAACTAAATTCTTTTAAATAACAGAATTTATAAATTTCATGTGGATTCAATGAAACCTCACATTTTGCTCCTGCAATTACGTAAGGGTCTATCAGTCATTTAACTTCAGGTTGTGGGATAAATCAAGCCTATGCAAAAGGTTTATCCATAACTTGGGTCAGAAAACTAACTTACATCAGGTCTGTTATAATGAAAAAAATTTGATTATAAGATTAATGATAATCATGATAGTGTTAATATTTCTTCTGTTTCACTAACAAGTTTCCTCTCTTATGCCTCTTTGGCAGGATTCTTGGGCCTCTGTGCTTTTTATTGTATTGCTACAATGATCTGCAAATAATTCTAACTGATTACTGTATAAGCAGTCTCACTAAACATTCAGTGATGTTCTTCCGCTGAGGAAATCTGCTACTGTGCTCGCTGGACAATGCTGCTTTTACGCTGTCATCTTATGCCACTTTTCATCTAGAAATTTTCACAGACCTGGAAAAATGTCTTGGGTCTGTCAGTCATAAAATAAAAAACATACAAATATACTTCTTACAATTGTTTTTCTTCCTTTTTTTTTTTCTCCCCCCCCCCCGTTTAAACTTACGAAATAACATCTCCAAAAAATGTCAGTTACATTTTGGGGAAAATTGTAACAGAGTTGAAAGGAATCTTTTCTTCTTGAAGTGGTAAATCACAGTTGTAACCAAAATTGTTCTGAAAGTAGGAAGATGTTCATATATCAAGTAGGAAGGCCAGAGATCAAAGTTTTGACATTAAAATGAAAACCTTTAAATGTTTTTAATTAAATCTCATTCTGTAATTTAACTGAAAACAAGACCACCTAAGAGCAGACACCAGGATACCTTTATCAAGAAAGGAATTAAAAGAAGCTGCCTCTGAGATACAAAATGCCTCTTTGATGCAATGAATTGTGGTTACTGTCTAAGACCACTTTAAGCTCAATTAATGCAAGTTATTCTTGCTGAACTTTTACATCTATACTTTTTGTCACAACCCGTTGCCTCATTGCAAGTTATACATTTTGCAGCACTTAAAAATTTTGAATGGGATAACATATGTACAAAAACTTAAATATGTAGTTGGCCCCACTTTCAGGAAGCTGTAATTTATAAATGCCAGCAACATCTATGTTGTGACCTTTATTGCATAGTAGGAATCATTTCTAACTCCTAATTTAACAATTGTTGAGGTGTTACATTGTCTGAGCATTAATGTATCACTTGATGTGTACTTGATGTGTAACTTATGAGGGGAATGAAAGCTAGCGCTCTTGCTTTGGTGGGAGGAATCGCTGGAGCATAGCTTGAGCTGGAGAGTCCCTGCCATTGCCACTTTCTGCCTTGCGCATGTGGAAATGCTCTTATCAGCGCTATTGCATTTTGGACTGCCATTGAAGCTCTTTTTTATGTTTTACCAGAGCCCGCTCAGCAACTCCAAAAATAGGAAACAGTAAAGTTTGTAGAAACATGCTTCTGACTCCTTTTGTTGTTCTGTTTAATCACTGCTTTAGCCACTTGGCCCTATATGAAAGCAAGTAAATGGCTCTTGCTGTAGCTCAACATCAAAAGTGTGGATGAAAACATAAGCAGTTTTCACAGTATAAAAACGTGTGCAAGGGGGAAAAAAAAAGTAATTACTTTTGACGATAAGTCAAAGTATCACACACACTTTCTGGCTTTTACTTTCAGTCTGAAGTATTACAGAGCCATCTCCAAGGCCTGCTTTTAAAACTTCCCCATGGAAAAGATTTCTGTTAACAGAAATGCAATTGCTCCTTGGGTCCATTTGTTTGACAGTTGGTAACAAATATCTTAGAGGAAGTCTTTTGGTTTTTTAGATGGACGAGCAGGTATTTTATGCAGAGAAATGTCATCTTTGCATCCTGATCATTGCAGTTGCCTTATGCTCTGAAGTGTTAGTTCATCTCTGTCAAATAGTTTATTGTGTCCAAGATTTCTGTAAGGTATAGTTCTTTATGCAGTACTAAACGATTTTGATTCTCCCTAAGAAACAGACTTATAAACTATGGAATGCCACACTTATTTTTCTTTTGTCTTCATGCTGGATATTCCTTTCTTCTACTTTCAGTGCACAGGGTCATCCAGTTTACCTTTTCTACACATCTGTCATGGTCCTTCTCTTTATGTGTTAAACATTAATGCAAACAAAATAAAAAAAAGAAACCCAGTTGTTTGCAGCTTTTCCAGTCTCTTTGTAGTTTGCCCTCAGACTTAAGTGATGGAACAACTTAATTGTTCAATACTTACAAGTTTGCTTTGTGTCCTGCATAATTTTGCCTCTCTTCTCACTTGATAATACTCTTGATTTTTCCACAGACTCACATTTCAAGACTTCCACCTGGAGCCGTGGCAGGACAGTCTGTGGCAATAGAAGGAGGAGTTTGCCGGCTGGAGAGTCCAGAAAGCTGAACAGCTGATTCCTCACTTCATTGCAAAGAATGTGAATGACTTTTTGTACAATAAGTTTTTTGTGTTTTAACAGATGTTGGAAATTCTGCTCTTGTTTTATACCCTGTATTGCAACCATGTGCACCATAACTTGAGACAAGTGCTGCTGTAGTTTATGTTCTCACTCTGTGAATGGGGGTGTGTGCATGTTCATTTTTTCCCTAATAAAATAGGAACTCTTCCCAGTTGTGCAAAGATTACGTATGATTAATGATTGCATTTTCATTGTTTTATGTTTGAAAAGTAACCAAAAGTTCAAAAAAGATCTGTTTAAAGATGTAGTCACAATTGTTGTTCATGTTCTAAATTTAAAAGTAACAGGCCTTTGAAGTGGCTACATAATTATGCAAAAATGATTATGGTTTTTAAGTTTCTCGGTGGTTTGAGGAAATCCAGTGGTGGTTTAAACATGGGTTGGTTTTTTTCCTTCCCAATAAGGAGGATTTTTTTTTGTCAAAGAATGGTTTCAGTGAAACAAACTAGAGCAAAATTAAGGTTAGAAGTGTTTTTCAGTAGTCTCATAGGTCATATCTCTGTTCCCAAACTAAGATGTTAATAGCTTCAAGCTGTATGTATTACAAAAAGCTATATGAAGATAATGTATCTTAATGCAGTCTTTATGTATGAAGAAATATTACAATGTAAATAAGAAAACAAAGTTTATGGAAAGATTCAATATTATTCTTCACTTCTGTTTTAAATCTATTTTTAAGAGAGGTACAGAAATGAACATATTACTGGATGCGAAGTGCAATGTGTATTAAATGGATGTTGGGAGGTCTGATACTAGCTTTCTTATTGATAAAGCAACTTCCTAAAGTCCAGCCACAGCATGGCTATTTATATAACTGTGTGTAATATATATGTACTGTGCATAAATTTACTGTAATTCTTTTTATACCTTCAACAAAACTGCGTTAGAAAACAATGTAATCCTTGTCTGCCTTGTGAAGCATTGGCAGCTGAACTGTCTTTTGTCACCAGTTCTAATACGTTAGGCAGATCGCCTGAGTCCTGAAAGTGAGTTCTAACATACAATCTTCCATTCAGTACTTTTTTCTTCACGGCACTGGCAGCAATAGAAGACTTTTGTAATTAATTAATTGTCCTGATAAGTATGCCAAAGAGAAACTAAAATAGTTCATCTTTTTCCCTGGTGCATATTTGATAAATCTGTCTTCAGAAATAGTGGATGAATAGATATTCAGACTGTATTCGCTTAATTGGGCATTGTACTTGCCTGTTTCGTAATGTTGTGCCTGCCTATAACAAACATACTTGACTGATTTAATGGTTACATTGATTGTAGTACCAATCTTTCATGGAAAAAAAAACCTTAATAAATTTTTTTTAATAGCCTGAGTCCATTTTTACAGTTATGTTACAGCATATATTGAGATACTGTCATCTTTGTGTGTTTTTTTAATTGTGACATCAGTGTAGTCCTATAATTGAAGATATTTCTATACAGTTCTGTAAATAATGTGAAACAGGGGCTTTCCAGGTTGCAGAAACCAAAAAGGGGAACACATCTGTCTTGAAATAGATTGTGCTGAGATATCAGGCTGGATCCTCAGTGATATAGTTGTGGTCTGATGAAATGAAGAACTATACTGCGACACGTCGGAAATGTTGCAACAAAGAAGCTGTGTTGTCACAGCAATTAAAACTGCTCTAACATGCAGCATTAAATGATTGTGTGGACGCTTCACTATGTAGTGGGTGAAAAATTGAAGATGTGTACATTCCCACATTTGAAAATGGCATTGATTTTGGAAAAGCTACCATGTTAGCCTGCTTTCATTGTAAAAGTGCTTTTCAGTGTTGACTTCATACAAACTTTGGCATAAATTCACTCTTTCATGGAATAAGCATGGCAGAATGGCCTGTAAAATGTAAATCGATAAATTGTTTCTTGCCCTTACATGCTTAATATCTCTTTATGGAGATTTGGATTCCAGAATATGATTTTTTTCCCCACACTATCTCAAAATTTTGTTTTATTAATAAATTTTATTTGTACATACATATTTGTATATATACATGCATATATATAAAATCATAAACAGCACATAACGTGTTTTGCTTTTACTTTGCTTTTGTGTCTATATAATACTATAATTTTTTTTTGGAGGGGGGTTCAAAAAAAGCCAGGCTTCTTCAGCAAGCTACTTTAGGAATCATTGTTTGAAATTGAGCAGTGTGTCTTTTCATTGTCCAACTTTTCCTCCTTCTGTGTAGATAGAGAAAAAAGGAAAAAAAAGATTCCTTTGTCTTGAGAATCACAAGCAAGGTGCAAAGCACAAACCAGGTACAGAACTGGCTTTCTACCTAAGGTACTTATGAGAAGAAAGCTGTGTTAGCACATATTAATTTCTGTATCAGTAATCATGAAGATTAGCAGGAGGGGAATTTCCTATCATCCAGCTCCCACTTAAGCCAATGAAAGATCTTACACTACTTGAATTATGTGTCTAATTCTGCTGCTAGTTCTGTTTTGAACTTAAAGGGTTTTATGAAAAATAAATGGTGAGGAGGGACACACTTTGCAGTGGTGATGTGGTCTGTAAACTCTTGTCTGTGATGAGTAACCGTTGCCACCGTCATAAGCAGATACAGTCCAAGAGGAGATCATACAGTTGACAGCAAGAGCTGGCTAAAATTATAAAGGAAGGGCAACCAGATGAAATGCATATAAATGCAAACAATTTGAATACTGTTGATTTTATACTCAAACACACAATTACGTGTCCTAGAGTATTTTGTAGCAGACGGGTTGGTGCCAGAGTAGTCAGTCTTTTGCCATAGTAAATTTCGCTGCTAAAAGCTTGTAGTAGCCTAAAACAAACCTAACACATAGTTCATTTTTTTCTTCCTTTGCTCCTCTACCTTTATATTTGCTTCTGTACCTTAACAGTGTGGCCCTGCAATGAGTGACTTCAGAGGATTGCAGTTGAGCAAATCACGGAGGAGAGGCCTGTTACACTAAGAACAGTGTGCTTTGAATTCCATTTTTTGTATTCTGTAGGTACGAAGAGCATGCTTCTCTGCTTGTGAATTAAGCTATGGAAATGCTGTGAAATATAAGAGATTTAACTGAGGAGGAAGAGGGGTCCTGGTTTAGGGAAACTGCAGCCTTTCACCTGTAAAGGAGCAATATGGAAGATGCTGTGAAAGGAGAATGAAGCCTAAGTGGAGGCAAAACCGGTAATAAATCCAGGGGTATTAGCAAGGCTGTGGTAACTGCTATTGTTACTTAAAATATAAGTTAATAGCAGAGTCTAGAAAAATAAGTCAAAACTCTTGGTGGTCATGGTATTACAAGTGAAACAGGTGCAACATTTTACAGTGGCATATAATGGTGCAACTGGATGGTCTTTATAGCTCAGTTTTGAGCAGGATGATGCAGAATTAGATGGAAAGTTCTAGAATATATATTTACACATTTTTAAAACAGAAACTTGGAATTAGACCATCATTTGTGTTTCTTCTGGTTGTTATGCAAATAATTTACTTTGAGTCAACAAGATATACTAAGAGTTCTAGTCATTCAGTGGTAGCAGGATTCATTTGTTCAAAGACGTTGAGTTGCCTGGGAAGTTTTTATGGTGTTATGTTTGAAAATAACTGAACGCCATCTGCAGTCTATGTGCAGCCCTATTTCAAAAACGTCTTCTGAATCTCAAAAGGTTTGCCACTCTAACAGTATTTGGACCTATGTCATTCTAAGTGACTGCAATCCCATCCTGTAATTCAGTAGAAAGTCACCTTTCAGGTTAAAATATGACTTAGGAAAGAATCTGTTTTTCAGGTCAGCTTGATTGACAGGAAAAGGATTAGAAGAGAACTGGAGAACTGAAGGGAAAGTTTATTGTATGGCTGGGTCAGGAAATAAGGGCTCTTGTCAGAAAGCAGAGTATACAAAGAAACTTCTCTAACGGGAGAACGGGAATCAATGTCAAGTGGGTAGAGGGAAAAAAATATTTTCAAGGAAAGAAGAGAAAGAATAAGAGGAACAGTTGTGAGAACTTCCAAGAAACCTGGGTAAGAACTGATATATCTTTCCCAGTGCTAATAAGGCTCATCTTCCAAGGGATATTTGAAGAGACAAAGGAGTATAAAATGTTACCTTATACCTGGCCAGGATTTTCATGTGAAAGACTCATTTTGGTTTATGGCAAAGTGAGGACAAACATGGAACTTCTATGGCTTTTAGCATGGAGCATCAGCAGAGGTGTTTTCACCGTGCAGGTGAGTTGAGAAAGTGCCACTGCCTCATGTCAGAGTCCAGATCTGCCAAGAGATACTGAGAACCTACAACTTGGGGGAAATTGTATTGAGATTTTATATGGACATCACCAACAGCTTGTGGTAAAGGAGTCCTCTATAGTGAGTCTAAAGATAGCACTACTGATTAATAAAAGCTACCTCTTATTTTTGCTCATTTTTTACAGGAAAGCTTGTGGAAGGTTGTTCTGCTCTAATAGCCCAGTGCTTGATTTTTCACTCCATTACAAAATAACACAGAAATAAGGAAGACTTGTACACTGACTTTTATTGGTTTAGATCCTATAGTGACACAGCGTTTATCTTCCACGTAACTTGAGCAATAAATCCCCCTAAAGGCCATTAGCATCACTTAATGGTGATTTGAACACAATAAATGTCTGTCTTGTTACCCACTCCTGTCTGCCTAATGAACCAAATAAAATGTTAGCAAACACACGAGCAACAGATACAGTGAGAACTGGTTTCCTATGCCTTTGTGCTTTAATCATAATACCCTCATTTGCCTTAAATTCTCCTGTGTGACAGTGGTACAATATTTTTGAAGTGAGATCCTGTCCCCAGCGAGGTCACTCGGAGCTCAGCCATCAGCTTCGGCAGAGCCGGGATGTCGCCCTCAGAGGTACTTCTTGTAGAGCACTCAACCGTTACAAGTCCCATGACATCAACACTGGAGATTTTGGAAATGAGATGGTGTGAGGTGTTTTCATGGCTCATGCTTATTTTTTGCATTATCTGGGAATGTCTGGTGGGTGTGCAAGGCTTGAAAAGGCAAGTGGAAGAACCAGACCACAGACCCCTCTGAGGCAAATAACCTGACACAGCCAGGCGATGGCTGCTCCAAAAGGAGCTCTTCACCAGCAAAGGGCTCTTGGCACAGTTTTATAATTTAAATAGTTTTCCTGAAGGTAATCATTTCTACATCCCTGGTTTCACTTCGGGTGCTTGTGTTTGATATGGACTACATACCATCACCGCACAAACGTGAGCGAGGATTTCGGTATGCAGCTGTGCAGCTCAGCCGTGGCAAAACCCCTGTGTTCTAAGTGCCAACAAACCATGATACCAGCCTGGACTTATAACATCTTCTGTATGTACTGTACCTGCAACAGAAATCCTATTAAGCATATTTTTTAGAATTGTTTCCTTAAAACATGGGTTGTGTCTGAGTGATACAGCTGGGCAGCATGATGCCTTGCTGGAAATCTCCTGGCCCTGCTGCCTGTGGGCCAGAGGAGATCCAATTTAAAGGTGAGATCAAATTGTCCACATTTGAAAATGTTGCTGCTTTACTGTTTGTAACTGAAAGTCAGTTCCTGTGTCTCTGGTGCTGTGTTTGCAGGTGCTGCAGCGACAGCGGGGGCTGTGAGGAGAGGTCGGGCTGACCAGCTGCGGCCCGTTCCAGCCGGTTCCAGCTGGTTCCAGCAGCTGCACCACAGCGCACAGCCCAGCCCCTCCACAATGCTGGCAACGCCTCAGGGGGCCCTGGTTTAAGAAAGGGACAAAATGGCGCCTGGCAGCAAGGAATGAGGAAAACCAATGTGAGAAACAGCCCTGTAATCCCCTCTTGCCGGAGAACGTGGAGGATTTGGAGGTGAGGGAGTGATGTTAAGCCTGGGAAAGAGGGGGTGGAGAGAAGGCCTTTGTCTCTCACTATCCAAACCTATTTTAACGGGCAATATATTACACTTATTTTCCTAAAGTCAAGTCTGTTTTATCTGCAATGGCACTTGGCAAGTGGTCTCCCTGTCCTTATCTCGATCTGTGAGTTTTTTTCATCTTAATTTCTCCCTCCGGTGTCCTTTTGAGTAGGGGGAGGGAGTGAGCAGCTGGGTGGGTGCTGGCAGCTGGCCGAGACCAACAAGTGCACCCAGAGCTCCCTTCAGGACTAAATCCAAAAGCAAAACTTTGCAGGAGATGTTCTTCTGGTAGGTTAGTTTTCTCTTGGGCCAGTGAACTGATCTTCTGTGCCCTGCAGCTGCATGATTGTTAGAGCTAATGTAAAGGAAACACGGCCGCACGTGGCTGGAAGAGGGATAGTGAGGGTGGGATAACTCGCTTTTGGCTGATGTTAAATCAGATATGGTATAAAATGAAACTGCCGCCTCATTGCGTTTGCTATGATTATTCATCTTGTAGGATGTTGCTCTTACTGCTTCCAGTCCATCTCTGGAAGTGACTGCTATAATGCACTGTGGATGTTGTTGGGAGAAATTCACCATGTTTATAAAGTTGCATTTGTGTCTAATTTTACAGGAATCTACTCTAGTTAAGTGCAATTCTCAATCCAATGAAGAAACAGTTTCTAAAGTTTGGAGGCTAGCCTTTTTGAAAGGCAGTGGACTCCTCTGGGGAGATAAGAGCACGCCAAGTCTTGAGGTAATTAACAGTCAATGTTGTGACATGATGGCCTTTGAAACTAACACTATGTGTGTCTGAGAAGGGAAAGGAGATTGTTTCAAACCCCATGTTTATTGTATCAATGTGTCATGCAATGTCCATGAAAGAAAATCAGCAAACCAAAAGACAAACAATGCTATGGCAGAGCAGAAAGTGGTTTATGATGCATGATTTGCAAAATGTTAAAATTTGAGAACTGCAATCCAGTTCATTCCTCAGGGAAAGGGATGAATGGATAGAAAAAGCATAATTTTGAGTGTCTTCTTTGCACATCAAAAAAATAGTTATTCCCAGGTAAGTTGCAAGAATCATGACTAACATAAGGGAGGTGTATAAATTAGAAGAGAACTCAAAAATAAGGAAACTCCTACCTCTAAATTATGAACAGAAACCCAGGATAAAGTTCACTGTTAAAAATAATATACAAGGGGCAAAAGGCAACTAAATTATCCTGTTGTCCAAAATGTGACTCAGAGTTTTAGGTTCAGGTATGACCTAATGCTGTTTTCTTCTTTTGGTAGTTTTCTGTTTTATTTGTTTTCAATTTTGAAACTAAGATGCTTTTTTTTTTTTTTCTTGCCTTGCTAGAGTAGAAGTATTTTCACTTTAGGCATCTCTAAAGTCAGATAAACCCATTTAAAACAAAGACACTTTTACTTATGTGGAAATTAAAAGCCTAGATAAGGCAGTCCATAGGGACAAACCCTGCAGGAAAGCGTCACCCAAAAGTGTTCAGTTCCCTGAGGAAATGGGATAGGTTTTCAACACTCCCATGTTCTTTGTCTTCAACCTAGTTTGAATACTAGTCCTTTGTCTACTTGACTGCAATAAAATAAGCCACAGGCGTATTAGGTGGCCTCATAAATGACACACACACAGAGATAAAAGGCTTTCCTTTTACCCCTCCTGGAGAGGTAATGAAGAAAACAAGACCTGCTGAATTTTTTCACCCAAAACTGAACCGTACCACTCACCTTGCCTAAACTCTGCCCCAAGGATATGTCATAATTTCCTCAGGACGGTTTCTGAATGCCATAGCATGATGATTTGCAGTGACGGTACTAGAAGTACTAAAGTCGGTTCCCACCACTCTAATGCTGTTGCCCCTTCTACCAGTGAACTACTGTCAAGGGTCAGCAGAATAATTTGGTGCCTGAGAAAACCCTTGAACCCTCATTTTAAATAAGTCAAAGAGTATTCTCCATAAACCACATTTTCATGGTTTTTTTAAGTAATAATAGTGGCTAAGCTGGCTAGTAAGTGTGATTACCTATTCATTTGGAAATCCTAGGTTTGAATTTTTTCAGGCTAGTGTGGTCCTGTAAGTAAGGTTTATGTGTGCATGTACTGTCTTTATGTATGTTCATCTTTATGTCCTGTTCTCTCCACTCTTCTCTGTTCCTCTTTCTTCTCTCTTCCCCAATGGCATCACTTGTCTCAGTTCAATACTATTAACAGAGGGTAGACAGTTAAGTTTCCCCAGATAAATTCATGTATGTGGCTAGAAAGAATAAGAAACTACAGTAAGTTCCCGAACTGAAAGAAGACTGGTGACTCCCTTGAGGATCCACGCAGGACAAAGCCCTTATACAGGATTTTTCCCCAGTTAAGGCTAAAATGTAGGTTGCTGTGATCTCTAGTTGGCATAAATCTGGAAGAAACCAGGCATTGTTTGTTCCAGTAATTACAGAGCAGCTCAATTCACAATTAAGAACCTTTTAGATTGGTGCAGAAGGTTGGTTTTTTTTTGTTTGTTTGTTTGTTTGTTTGTTTTTTTAATTGTCACCAGTTTATTTCTCAGATTTTTCCTAACTGGTAAAAATCACCTGCACAATAATGCAGTGCCACGCTTACACTGAATATTACCTGAAGAAGCCAATGCATCCCTGCTGGCAACAGTGGAGCCAGTGAAAGTGACAAAGGATCCTTATCTGCTTGCTGTACTAGTGCAGTTTATTTTTTCTGCCCCCCAAATTCTCTGTCAAAGATGGCCCTCCTTTGGTGCAGTCCTTTTGCTAAGAACAATGCAATGTTCAGGTAATTTTTCCACGAGAAATCCTGTGTCCATTATATAAAAGTAGATACAGTGGCTCTTTGGAACAGGGCTTATAACAGAAAGAACACATAATCTTTTGTTTCGTCTTTGCTGAAACCTTTCATGCGTCTGTAAAGAGGACACAAGCCCTTTCCCCCTGCCTAGTAGCTAATCAATTCTCCTTACCCAAAAGTAACAGAAAGGCAAAAGTCTTTCAAATGAGAGATGGCATCTCCTCATCTTAAATTTTCTAATTGTTTGTAGTTCCCTGACAGATAGGCTGCAAGACCTTGTTCTTTTGTTAAACTGTGTGCCAGTAAGGATACCAAATGCATTTTGTTTCAGTCCATCTTGCCAGGAAAAAAAGTTTAACAATTGACAGTGGATTTTTCCTCCCAGTTTGCTCCCTGGTGAAACAATACAACTCCCAAATTCACTGTCCATACACACACATGCACAAATCCAAGAAGGGTCACCTGCTTACTCCTTTCTCTTTCCTGTCCTCCTGACAGCCTGTAACACACATCCCTGGTGGTTGGTGAGCTGTGGATGCTTCATGCTGCACTTGTGGCCTGAGTTTAGGGAAGAGGGTTGAGCACTTTGATCCAACTCCACAGAGATGGTGGGGGGAAGCTCTGTGAAATGCCAATGTCTCCTGGCTTTGAAGCCTAGGATTGGGCTAGGGGGAAGGAAAAAGTCCTGCACAATGTATCCTTTTGATTTGAAGCTCTGGAGAGTGATGCTATGAGTCGAGCACAGGACTGTGAGGCTCCAACACTCTGCTGAAGGGGTGTGATGAGCCCTTCTGCTCTGATGGGACAGAACAACCTCACATGCAGAGATGGAGTGGGATTCCACCATTCTGGGCTATAGCTTTGTTGACAGATTTATTTTTCAGTTTAGCATAGTAAGTAGAGTTTGTCTCCTGCTTGGAGATTATTCATCTTTCATTATGTTTAATAAATAGAATTCCATGCTTGTCCGCTGCTTCCTCTGTGCTCTGCCAAAGTGAGCCGTCTCTGTTCTGAACAGCTCCACCTGTTGGCATGACATTGCCATATCGAAAAAAAGGTTAAATCCCCGTCCCCCCCTCCCCTCAAAAAAACCACCACAAAACAAAACAAAACAAAACAAAACAAAACAAAACAACAAAAAAAAAAACAAAACCAAAACAAACCACACACAAAGACCCAGCAGCAACAAGAATAGCCTTTCTGCTTGGACTGTGAAGAGAAATGATGGACATGGGGCCAGGTGCACCAGCTGCCTGCCTCTGAAACCCGCTGGCTAAAACATCTGCACCCCTGGGCTCCCCTGTGTCTTCAGCATAAAATGCCACGGGTCGGCTGAGCAGCCTGCAGATCTGGGCAGAGGTGAGAAGGGAAACCCCCAGTGCCTTGTGTCCTCACACCATTGCCTTTCATTTCCCAGCCCAGACTTGCCATGCCACATGCAGCCACCAACAGCCTGCCAAGGGCTGACAGAGGCTGTGCTCACTGGAACAGAAGTTGTGGAGGTGGCTGGCAGCACGGGGTGGTTGTGGGGCCTTGCGGGCCCTGCCTGCTGCACACAGACAGCTGTAAGGGAGCTGTGGGAGCAGATGGGTTATAAAATGTGAAAAGAGGCAGGAGCCAACCCTACAAAGCTGCCCAGCTGGGAGCTGCGTAAAGGGCAGCTCCACTGATCTGGGCAGTCTCCAGTGAGCAGCAGGGCCATGGGCTACCCAGCCCTGTGGGACCTCTGTGCTCACCAGAGACTGTGCTCAGAAACTAGGGGACAAGGGTCAAGGGCGGTGCAGGGATTGCTGAGGATGAAAAAGTGCTGTGGGTGGCTTGGAGGTTGCTATGGATGAATGCATGGCATGGAGATGGGGAGGGATGAAGAGATGTTGCAGGTCGCACAGAGATTGCTACGGATGAACACGTGGCGTGGAGACCGCTAGGGGTGAAGAAGGGTTGGGGGTGGCATGGTGGTCGGTATGGGTGAAGAAGTGCAGGGAGACTGTGATGAAGTGTCGCAGGTGGCACGGAGATTGCTATGTCAGACGTGACCACATGGGGGTACCACAGACAGTGACACAGCCACTGATAGGGTTTCAATACAGGAACTAAGACGTGGTCTCATCACATCTTGCTACTCCATGTCCCCTCCTGCCCTTTCGCTACAAGTGTGCTTGAGAGCAAAGGTGTGAGCATGGCTTGTGTCTGAATTGGGCAGAGCATCACCCTGTTGTGCCTTCATGTATAAATCCTCTGCAGTGTTTTCTCCCCTGGGCTGTTGGGAATGCATCTTGAGGATTAAGCTTTCATTCGGGGGAGAGTGGCCGGAAAGCTGCTTGGTGGAGAGGGACCTAGGGGTGCTGGTTGGCAGCTGGCTGAACTGCCAGCAGTATGCCCAGGTGGCCAAGAAGGCTAACGGCATCCTGGCCTGTATCAGCAATAGTGTGGCCAGCAGGACTAGGGAAGTGATTGTGCCCCTGTACTCGGCACTGGTGAGGCCGTACCTTGAATACTGTGTTCAGTTTTGGGCCCCAAGAAGGACACTGAGGTGCTGGAGCAGGTCCAGAGAAGGGCAACAAAGCTGGTGAAGGGTCTGGAGCACAGGTTTTAGGAGGAGCGGCTGAGGGAGCTGGGGTTGTTTAGTCTAGAGAAGAAGAGGCTGACAGGAGACGTTATCACTCTCTACAACTACCTGAAAGGAGGTTGTAGTGAGGTGGGTGCTGGCCTCTTCTCTAAAGTAACAAGTGATAGGACAAGAGGAAATGGCCTCAAGTTGCACCAGGGGAGGTTTAGGCTGGATATTAGAAAAAATTTCTTCACTGAAAGAGTGATCAGGCATTGGAACAGGCTGTCCAGGGAAGTGGTGGAGTCACCATCCCTGGAGGTGTTCAAGAAACGTGTAGATGTGGTGCTTCGGGACATGGTTTAGTGGGTTAGGTGGTGTTGGGTTGACGGTTGGACTTGGTGATCCTTGAGGTCTTTTTCCAACCTTAATGATTCTATGATTCTATGATGTTTTTGAGGTGTTAGTAAAGAGCTGTGACTGCTCTGTTGTTGCCTGGCACACCAACTGTGGAGAGCAAGGCTGCTTCCCAACCTGTCTTTGTGAAGATGCTAAAAGTAAAGTGGTCTTTGCAAAAACTTTATTGCTCAGGGAGGTTGAAATTCAACACATACTCCTTTCAGTTTTTAAGGACCTAGAGCCCAATGCTGAGCGCCAGTAAATTCAGTTGTCTCTTTGGTGGCTCTGTACATGCTGGGCTCAACTCTGTGGCTGTGTGTGAGCAGCTGCATAGCTTGCACTAGGCGTGAGTAAGGCTGGCATTAACAAGGGCAGCTTTACTTGCCTGTAATTGTCCAAAGCCAGAACCATTTAAAAAATTAAGGTTACAAACATGCTAACAAGCAAATAGTCTTTTCCTGTGCGGTTTATCTGAGCTTCTGCTTCAAAGACAGTATTGCCTGCCTTCTTGAAAGTGTTGTCCTCTTCCGTCAAATATTGGATGTTTTCAGCATTGATAATTGATACCTTTTATATGTGACCTGGTCCTAAAGCAAGAATGAGGCTTTATTCATTGTACATGCTTATGATTTGTTTAAGTATCTTCCTCTCTAAGGGACATCAGATATTCAGAATATCAGAAAGCAGTATTCTTTATGATGAGAGTAAATATTCTGATTTTTTGGTGGAGGCTTTTTTTTTTGCCTCCATAAAAGGCAAAATAAATCTGCAAAATAAATAAATGCAAACATTTTGTTTCTCATGTTATCAAATGCAGCATGCAATATGATTCAGATTCATTTGTGAAGGAACAGTTCTAGTTACTTAGGTGAAAAATTATACTTAAAAGGCAAAACCAAACAAAACTGTGTAGATTGTTTGCTTATCTTCAGTTGTGATTGTCTTTTGGAGACTGAAGCCTGGCCAGAGCTGACATAACACAAGATAGATTGCTTCCATGGACTTCAGTAGGGGTTTGGATTAGGCTACGTGATGTTGCAAAACTATAAATGCCTCTCAGAAAGACATGAGTATAGCTTATTTGTGACAGAAAAAGTGGGACATGAACACTGTGGTGATTACTTCAGATTCCCAGATTTCTCTGCTTTGAAGAGGTGTATCTGCAGATTAATGTTGAAGATGGCCACTCCTGAAGTAGGACAGGCAAACAGAATTTAAGGTTTCCGCACAAAGGAGAACACCTCTGGGTGCTCTGTTATTGCCCTCTGGCATGGTTTGAGTTGCTTTGGCTCAAGTGCAGATACAGCCATCCTGGGAAGAGTGGCACCCCTCGGCAGAAATCCTTCCTGCAATCATCAAGGCATCGGTGTTTAGCAGACACAGGGCTGCTGTGAATGTTGGATGCTCACATGCAAGCAGGCACCCACCCTGTGGCCTCAGCAACACATTGCCCATGTATTTGAGAGTTCAGAGAAGAGCAATACACCCTCTTTGGCAGATATGAGGTAGAGATTCAGCAATGTCAGACAGAAAAAAATTAAACAGAAGTTAGCTGGGTGCCCCAAGAGCAACCTTATTTTTTTTATATCCCTTGTCCCAGCACTGGGACAGTCAGAGAACTACAAACCAGTGGCTTGTCAACACTAAGACAGCAGCACAACAGTTTGGTCTCTCTGCTATTAAAGCAGACTTTCCTTCTGGGAGTTACAGGAAAAGAAAGGAATAAGAAAGCTGACCCCCCTGCTCTCTCACTGCAGCCTCATGTGTTGGAAGGCAGGCTGCTCTGCTGGGTTTTGACTGCAGTAGGTTTGCTGGGTGCTTTCACAGCTGCCCAATGTTAGTGTGTAATTTCCAGCCTCCTGCAGGATTCTCTGCACTGTGGCCTTAGGGTTCCAGACTAATTCTTCCTGAAAAGCTGGGTTGTAAAGAGATAAATGGCAGCCACAGCTGTAGATGTGTTTCTGTAAGGTGCTTGGATAACACTGTGTTGGGAGTTGGAGAAGAATAAGGAGTGGAGTTGGCAGAGCACCTTGTAGGTGAGAAAAAAAGAGGAAAACTAAAACTGAGTCACTTTCACTTCAGAAGCTTTGGGGTTGTATTTCTAACAAAGTGAAGTTCAGATCAAAGAAGACAGCTATGTCCTCCAAACAGCCCCAAATTCTGCCTCTTTGCTGAGCTACCCTAACCAATTTGCCTTCAGATGTCTTCACAGTTTGAAGAAAAACCGCTACCAGGGCTTGGGAAATGTGAACGAGTCTGACTTTAGTTATGGAAAAGCTACTAGGCAGAAGTATGAAAAGCTTGCTGGTAAATAATTTACAAGAAAATATCTTGCTCAGCATGGGGTTTGCAATGAGGGGGTCATATTTAATGACCTGCTTCCAATGTTATTATAGATCATTACTTCCTCACCAGCTAAATCACAGCTGCCTAATGCTTGTGTGCTCTCCCATAGAAATGTCACTAACTTGTGAACATATTGCAGTTTGGAGCCATGTGGCCCCATGGGATGAAGGGAAGTGCAGGAAAAATGAGGGGCTGTCAGGCATCCCAGGGAGGCAATGCCCATCCCTGGCTTGACTGCCCGGGTCCTGTGTTTTCATAGCACCATCCGCCTCTGCAAAATGCAAGACCTTTGGGAGCCTTTTGACAAGACATGAAACTTCAGTAACCTGAATGAAAGCATGTCCCTGGTGCAGAAGCAAGAAGAGTTTTCAGGAGGATAAACAATACGAGTGTTTAGCTTTGGTTGAACGATGCCTTTGAGTTGTGCAGGGAAATTTATTCCAAACTGTGTAATAGACCTCATGCCTGCCTGAGACGGTCAGCAGAGCTTTGCAATAAACTGCTCCAGAGCCACCCTGGGCAAAACCTCCAAATCCTCCTCAGATTATGCACAATCTGCAACCGTTAGAGGTGCAGGTGTGATGGCAGCTCCCAGAGGGATGTCTATGTATGGAGGGGGGGAAAACTCCCTCCCCTTGGAAAACAAACATCTCCCCTCTGAAGGGCAACAGCCACTGCAAACACAAGGGACTGCAAGTCCCACATCCATTTCTTGACTGAGGATCCACTTTGTGAAGGAAGCAGGCTATGGGCTGCTTTCACCTACTTATTTTACACAAAGAATTGGGAAAGAAAAACCTGAGGGAAATCTGTCTGCAGAGGCAGGAACTCCTTAGGAAAGGGTACAGCAGTGGGGACCTCAACAGAGAATTGGTAGCTCCTTACTTTTATCTACCTTTAGATCATGACTTTTAAAAAAGTTCCTGTGCATCGCATATTCTTTGTCCTTGCTGCCTGAGAGAGAATCACACTCAACAGTTCTGTAGGTCATTTTGAGAGGTTTTATGGTAACGATATGCAAGTGAAAGTAGTATTTCTTTTGATGGATATATTTGATGCAATAGTGCTTTTACACTTCAAAAAATGAGAAGAACAAGATTTAATATTATCTCTCCAGTCCATTATAAGCCTAAAAAACAAAGCCAAAGCGTATTTAATGTCTTACTCTTTCTTAACAGAACTATCTTAGCCAAGGAGAAGAAATAGGGCTTTTGATCTGGCTTCAAAGTAAATGGAAAATTTTGGATTTGGGGTGACGGTCAAGTAAAGAGGTGGGGAAGATTGTGTGAATGGGAAAACGAAATCTTCAGCGGAATCATAACTGCCATAAATATAGCAGTAAAAGGGCCCAGAGACCAGCAAGGGTTTTACCCTGGCTGCATTGTCCTATTCCCCACACAGAAACCAATACCCGTGTTTGCTAGCTCTGTGTATACCACTGTGTATTTTCCTCAATTTCCTTTTTTTTCCTCCTTTGTGCATGAGTAAGATTTTAATTTTAGAAGAAATTCTGGTAGGGTTTTGTAGGCAGTTTGGAGGAGGGGAAATGAAAGTTGGTATTTTTGTTTCTGCACACAAATGCAGGCAAGTTTGAGCTCAGCTGGTGAGGCCACCATCGGACAGGTATCACAAGCCTGGTTTGCATTTAACTTCCCACAGCTTTATTGCGAAAAGAAAATTCGAAGTCACTGTGCATGGGCAGACACAGAGCTCATACCACTCACACAGGTTTGTCTGGATATGAATTGTACACTGCACACACAGGTTTGTCTGACCACACCTCCTCCTCCACACCAGACAGGACCTGCTTACGTGCCTGTTGCTCCAGTGCCTCCAGAAAGTGGCTTTGCAGCCCTAGGTCCCTTTCCTTGTCCATGGCTGGACAGGAGGGCTCCTAGGTCCAGCTGCTATTGTGATGTGGTTCTGTATGAGGAAAACCTGTTAAAAAATATGCAACTGTCTTTGCAGCTCTGCATGGGCCAGCATCTGCCTGGATTGCAGAGGAATCTCACTGACCAGATTAATTCATCCAGAGGCCGAATTTCCCTCATGTTGTGCTTTTTTGATACTACTGCAAGGGACTCATCTAAGAAGGGGATGATGTTTTGATGGGCTTAACCATGATGAAACAGGTAACTAAGCTGATCTCACTAGTCCAGATGGGGACCCAAGGCACCCATACCAGTGTCTGGTGTGAAAGCAGACAGAAAATAGCACAGGGTTTCTTTAGACTCCTACTCCTTTGACCAATGCTGGAGTCCAAAAGACAGCCCTGCACGCTCTGTTTGTTTGTGCTCTGTTTGTTTGTTTGTTCAACACTCGTACACCCCTATTTACTTACTGACACAAGGGACATTGGCTCATTTGGCAACCTCTAATGACAGCTTAAGGCTCACCACCCTGTACTAATTCTGTGCTGTTAAAAATATAAGTTTTTCCAAATGGAGTGCAGCAGTAAGCAAATGCAGGGAATAGCTCTAATTCACAGTGTGTTTGCTTTCTCCCACACCTTTTTTTTGGGAGATGCTGTTTTCATAGAAAATTAGTACAAAGCGGGGTAAGTCTACCTCAGCTCTTTCTAAGTGTGTTTACTGGGGGTTATCATGTTGGCTGAAAAACAAGCTACTTCTCACAGCCAAAAATGTGAACTGAAAACAAGGTCAAGAACCATTGATTACAAGATGAACAGAGGCCTTTCAAATAAGATTGGCCACACTGCCATAGGATGGTTATTACTGGTCAGACGCTTCCTGAAATGCTCGACAACTCCCATAGAGTGGTGTCAGGAGCTAAAATTACCAACATTTCTGTGGCGTTTTTAAAAGTAATTTTTACTCTGTTCCATCAGCCACTGTATCAGTGGTGGTCAATATTTTTCCTTACATTTGAACAAGGGAAAATAACTAAAAGAATAGTAAACAAGCTATTTATACAGACCTACTGTAATGCACACTCATCTGCTTCTGATGAGAGGCTCTGGACATCAGCAGGGGGATTGGAGGATAAAATGGCTTTGTGTTTGACTTTTTACTTTGACTGTTAATCCACAGCATTTGACCTAATGCTGTTCCAACATCTGAGCCTCAGAGGCATTTGTGCAGTGAGACTTTCCTTGGTTGCTCTCGCATGACTGCTAAAGTCAGATGAATGGACGGAGAGGTCCTGTGCGACACATTAAATAATAGCTGTTGATGGTGGGCGTTTGCCACTTCCATTCACAAGCAAAAACTCTGATTTAACAGAGGATTTTGTCTGTCACTCCCTTTAACCCCCATAAAAGTAAATAGTATTCAATATGCATTTGCTGGGACCTGTGGGCTACAGAAGGATTAATCATACTCTCAAATTTTCAGTTGATGTCTGCTCTATTGGTATGGTGGTCTTGTAACACTTCTAAAATACTTGGGAATATTTGGCGAGGTTTTTTTTAATGGAAGCAAATATTGACTTTCAGTAGGAATAGACAGCCCTTTGTGTTGTCTGAAGTTGAACGTCCTTTGTAATGCTAAACTAATGCTGTATTTGAACTCCTCTCTGTGGTTTATCTAAGACAGTCATTTAGTGTTGTGTCACTGATGGATCCTTCAATTTATATACATCTTTAAAAGTACCTTGTTTATCCATCCAGGTATGAATTGATTAAACCAGGTAGACATGCTGATAAAGAAGCAGTGGCAGGTCCTGGCCATGGCTGGGACCTCTCTAGCTGGGGATTTGGCTAGTGAGGGCCCTGCTGTGCTCTCGTGTTTATGCACACTCAGATTTATCGAAGAACAAATAAAAGTGACATTTGGCCTCCAGCATATTCTGGTGATTAGTGTGTGGTTGCGTTTGAGTTTGGGATGAATAACCACCTAGAGCAACTTGCTCCCTCTCACCGAAGAATTTCCTCTCCAACTCCAGGTGTATTTCTGCCAAAGTTAATCTGAAAGAGGCTTATAGTGGCTTTGTGGGCCTCCAGGTTGTAGTATCTTCTCATGATGAGGTGGAGAGGCATGGATGGTCAGTGAGATTTGCTACAGGAGCTGGCTGTATGCAGTAGAAAGTGTAGTCTTGTGTCTATAGAGCCGTAATCAGGACTGCCTATTAACACTGCTTTTGGGGAATACGAGACCAACCAAAGCAATTGTGACCAAAGACCAAATCTAGGTACCTCTGTCTCTCTCACTCTTCCTCAGCTTGGACATGGGGCTTTTCATGTCCTAGCGTAGTGTGAGCAGAAACTAATTGCTGTTCTGTGAGGTAAATAAGCATGTATGCATACATGTAAATTATATGGTGAACCAGATGCCCTTCTCCAGACAGCTTTCTGAAAAATGACTTCACATTGGAAAGTTGTATTTTTCATGTCTGGCTCTTGAACATTGTTTTTGAGTTACATGGTACTTTCTGTAATTAGCAACGAAAATTCAGGCACAAGAATATAGTGTGTGTTTGTTCCATGAAGAGCTGGGACCATTTTGATATTTTGCAAAAAAAAAAAAAAAAAATGAAAAGCTCATTTAATACCAGTCCAGCTATTTATACCACTTGCACAAACTTAAACATAACAAAAAATGCAACATAACTCATGAAGCAAAGGAGTGTCTTTGCCAAGTGTAATATTTGTATTTGGAAACATGGTCTATATTGTATGAAGCAGTAGCCTTCTGACTGCCTCCAAGGTTTCTTTTGGCTGATGTTTGTCCAAACAGTCTTGCTCTTCATTCATTTTAATGGCTGAAAGGGAGCTGAGTGTTTTTACACTGTGAGACTGGCACAGCTCTGTCTCTGCTTTTTTGACTGGCGCCAAATGCCCTCCTCTCCTCGCCCAGGTGAGCATGCTGCAGTGAGCCCTGCAGCCTGCTAACGGAGGGCCAACACGTGCAGCCCCCACACAGAAATGCCTGCCTGTTCTGCCACTCCTCAATCACATCCCAAAATTTTGCACACTGATGTCTCTTATTCTGGCTTTGATTTTGCCTTACGTGTCCTGCAGATCTGGCACAATCGAAACAAAAGAGTCATGGCCCCCTTTTTTTAAAGAAGGCAATGCCCCTGCTGTCACGTCAATGGGCAACTTGAGCAAAACTGATGGATGTGGGAGAAGCACTCGCACTGGTGCCACCAGCGAGGGGAAGACTTCAGGAAGTTTGGAAAGTTTGCAACTGGGAAGCATCCATGGGCTCCTGCTCTGAAGATGACAGTGGTCAGGTAGAGAGTGGGAAATGTGCTGTCCTTGCTTTTTAACTACCTGATGTGGAAAAATGTGGCAACTTCCTTACCTCATATGTGAGGCTGGTGTCTGTCACTCTCTTCCTCTCTGGAAGATATTAACAAATATTCCCAGCTCTTTTTTTCTCTTTTTGAGTTATCTTTTAATAACAATAATAATAATAATCCAATCCAGTAGATGTATTGTTTTCTGGACTACCACACTGCATTTAAGCCTTGTCACTTTGGTAAGCTTAAGTAATTTAGGGACCTACATATGAAGTTAAGCACATGCCTAGATGACTGCAGGACAAGCTTTCCAATTCCTTGCCCTGAAGAGCCCAAGATGTCAGGATGTATTTCAAGGGGTCTCTTAAATGCAAAGTAACTAAACTTTTAAGAGTGGTACCATTAGGAATAAGCTACAATTGCTACACAAAGCAGTGGGAGCGAAGAGCGCGAAAGACATGAGTCATTCAAATGGGAGTCAAAGAGGCATATTAACAATGGAAACTTCAGAAGAAACAAAGACCAAGCCACATTTCTCTCTCTATTTTTCCCATCTGTCAGTTATATAGCATGTTACCGTAGGCCTCACTGGTCCTGACACTATCGCAGCAGCCATTTCTTCAAGTGGATGAGTTGTTCCTGAAAAATGCACTTGGCGAGACCACTCTTATTTTTCACACAAGGAATGCAGGTCTTCCTGTTCCACATATTTTTCTTCAATGAGCGTAGTTATTGTTGCCACTGGAAGGAAAATCCTCTGTCTGTCTGCTAAAATATTTGAGAGGGGGAGATAAAGCATGAAATCTTTTTGTTGTGGCTGAGGATTTCCTCTGCAAGCCTCCACTTAAGTGATTCACTCCTCTTTCCAAAAGAAATGCAAAGCTGGGATGTGTATTCATTATGATTTGCAGTCCTGAGCTAAATCCTCAGCTGGTATAACTCAAATGTTTGCCAGCACCTACAAAGAAGATTTAGGCTGGCCTTGATGGTCAGAGCTCAAGTATGTGCCACCTCCTCACTCTGCTCTGGGCTCAGGGGTGTGCTGTCATGCACTCTTGGGGGTGCTGCTCAGTGTCCTTGGCACTGAGAGGCATTGCCAGCCATGGGGCAGTGTTTGTGCCATCCCCTTTGGTGTTTGCATGGCAAGGATCAAGGCATCACCTGGCAAACTCTCTTTGGAAGTCACCTGTCAATCTGTATCATAGCACAGCATCTGCTTTTGTGTTTTTCTTTTCAAAAACTATGCAGCTGATGGAGTAATAATACATTTTGGCAGGGTCAAAGCAAAAAAAATAGAGGCAAGTGTTCTGATTTTTCTCTAAAGATAGAGCTATTGTTCATCTGGGCATTTTTTTGTGTATGAAATGAAGGCAGAGATCTGTGTTTTGGGGGAGAGCCACACTGTGGATAAGTGCAAAGGAATTCTGCCACAGTTTTGCCATGAATTATATGTTGTCTGAAGGATTTAACAATATCACAAAGTTCATCAAGAACAGGAACACTCATTTTCCTATATTTTTCTGCCAGCAAAATGAACAAGCGATTTAGCTTCCTTAAAGAAATTCCATCCGGTAGCTGTGCCAGCTCTGTCTTCCTCATGTTTCTGTGTGTTTGCTTTGTTCCTGAGTCCCAGATGGATTTCTGAAAATGGCACAGGGTTGCCAAAATGCATCTGAAGACACATATCATCAGTATGCACAAATTGTAAAGAATGCAGCCCCTGGAGCGATGTGTGATTTCATCAAATGTGACTTTCCAGCTACACTGAAACCTTTCATGTCTCTTGTGCAATCTGCAATGCTAAAGCAAACAATTCGAGTGCCAGATTGTCATAAGTATCTGAATACTTCAACTTGTTAAAGGGCCACAATCTTATCAAATCAGAGAAAATATGAATTCTCAAAGAACATTAAGCTGCTATAAATACACTCAGATATAATCAATTTCTCTCCCCTCCAAAAAAAAAACAAAAAAACCAAAAACCAAACCAAAATAAAACCAAACCCCAAACACTTTCAAACCTATTAAGAAGTTTTAATTAAAGCAACAAGGTGTACTTGCCAAACCATTTGGCTTCTGGAGCCCTTGGGACACATTTTTGTGCAGTGCTGTGCTTCTGGTGGTGGTGGTGGTGTTTTTTCAGTGTCACC
>NW_010109290.1:24896-58038 GCF_000699245.1 Pterocles gutturalis
GAAAGAGTGAGGAGATTTTCGATTTTTGATGGAGCTGTATTGTGTTATTGTCTCTTTTTTGTTTTGGATATGGCAGCCTATATAATCTTAGATTATGAAAATAATAAAATATAACAGAGGAAAAAGTGGATTCTGGATGAGCTATAGTAAGTTTTCAAAAGGATGGGTAGCAGTAGAGAGGTGTACTCTGTAGTATACATTGAAACTGAAACAAGTGCAGGGATTTGTTGGGGCTGGGATGCATGGGAACGAAAATGTGTATACAAAAGTGTACCCTTGCAGGGAAACCCCATTGGGCTTGGGCACCACATTTCATGGAAAATGAGAAGAAATGAGGAAATGAGAAGAGAGCAAGAGAGAAGGCACAAGCCTAGGAGAGCAAAGGCTTGTTGAGGACAGCTGCAAGGAGAAAGGGAAGGTGCTGCTCTCCATGTCTGTTAGCCACAGAAAAGGGTGCATGGCCTCTGAAGCAGAAAGGAAGGAGGCTTATGCAAAAACTTGCTGGTGAGGAAGAAAGCTGTCTCAGGTGTGGAGCAAAACCTCAGTCAGTGAAAGCTTCTCAAAATACATGGAAAAAATCTCTGCCAGAAGCACTGTTTTTGACCTACTTTAAGGCAGGACAATGGACTGGACTTCCTTGTGAGGGTCTCTGGAGCCCAATTTTCCTCTCATTAGTAGCACTGCTGCAGCCAGTGACTGCTGTTGTGGTGCCTTTTTGTAGTGTCTAAAAGAGGACGATGTCTCTCAAGGCGGGGATTTGGATATGGTGACTGCATTTTTTTTTCCCTCCTCTTGCCTTTTCCAGGCTTTGGGAACAAATCTTAAATGCTCGACAAGTTTCAAGACAACAAATTAAGTAGGTCACAATGTAACTCTGCTAGATGATTTATTTAAAAAGAGCAAGCCAGTGATGAATTCCATACAGCCTGATGTCTCTTTCAGAAAAGGTACCATCTCTTCTTCAACTCAATTTACAGTGTTAGGAGGTTGGTATTTTCCTGCCACTTTTCTTCAACTTAAAGCAGATTTTTATGAAGATACTTCAGTCTCTTTCTTTCTTTAATGTTTTTTTTCTTTTGTTTTTTTTTGTTTTTTTTTTTTTTTTTAAACAAATTAGGAAGGTTTTTATGTTCAAAGGCAGTGCTTATATTCTGGTTGGAAACTTTTTTTTTTTTTTTTTTTTTTTTTTTGGGCTTGCTGAGAATTTCAGCTGGATCAGCTTCCTGAATTGAATTGCTGAATTAACACCAGGGTGAACGCAAGGGCTGGCAGGAGAGAGGCAGTGAGCACATCTGGCTGGAGGCAGGGGGTAAGGAAAAGAGACAGTCTGGGTGAGGAGAACAAAGCAGATCCGACCCCTGGTTGCTTTTCCAAGGGTCTACCTACACCACCAAAGGAGCTCACAGCCGTGGGGTGGAAACTAGTGAGCAATGGCAATGTAAAGGCCCAGCTGTCCCCGGGCCTGATTTTAAGCTGTAGCTTTTGTTTTCCTTCCAAACCCTGTGGGGATACGAGCAGGTCTCTCTCTGAGGTCAAGACATCTGCTACAGCAGCAGCACCCGCATGTGTTTGCTCCCCCTTTCCTCTCCCCTGGTGCTGTGGCAGCTGCCTTTTTCCCAAGCAAAAGTCCATTGCTCAAGCCCAGTGCAGAAGAGAAACAAGATCCAGTCCTGGTGAAAGGCCACCTGCCCCGCTGGGGCTCCTGTGGTCAGGCAGGTGTTTGGTCCTGACGAAGGCTTTGCAGTTTGATGAAAGGGGGTGGGGATCAGAAAAATGCTGCCCAGAATGAGCCAGGAGATGCTGCAGCCCTTGCTTCTGTATGTTTTGCATGCCAGATTTGGTGCTGTTTGTGATCTGCTGGCTGGTGAAGGTGTTCTGTGCCAACAGCTTTTGTTGGTGGAGCTTTAGGGGTGCTCATCCCTCTTCTCCTCCCTTCCCCTTTTCCTAAGGAGCTGGGGGACAGGGCAGTGAGAAGGTGGTTTGGGAGCTGATGTGGCCAGCAAGGCTGGGGGAGACAGTGCCATATCCAAGGAAGGTAGAGGGGACTTGCAGCTCCCCTTTCTTTTGGTCAGGTCCTGGTTTTAGCAACAGAGAGAGCTTCATAGCTGGTGTTGCAGGGGAGGTTGCATGCCACTGTGTCCCCACCACTGTGATCACACCTGGTGTTTGCTTTGTTGCTCTGCTGCTGGTTTGCAGCCAATACCTGCGCAGGCCATCTGCCTGAGCCCTCTCTGGCATTGGATGGAACGTGATGGGTGAGGACTATGCCCCAACTGCTTGCCCGTGCCCATCAGAAGGGCTTTGCCAGACCCAAGCAATCCTCCATGAAGAAAATGCATGTCCTCTGTGCTTTCATCATTCACATACTTACACAACTGACTTTGTGACTCACCCTTTTGGCTTCTGTGATTGCATTTAATAAACTGAAGGCTGAGGTTTCACCCCACAGAGAAAAAAGCCCTCCTGGATGCAGGACAGTGTGTATCATCAAGCCAACCCGCGAGCGGCACATTCCCAAAAGCCACTGAGAGCAAACGTCTGCGCTGTCTGCAGTGTCTGCGTGCACCCTGTGTCATACTCTTCAAGGTGGGGAGGATTTGTCCATGTGCTTCTTTGAGGTGTGGAGAGTGTTCAATACAGGCACAGGCTTCTGCCTCGCACAACCTGATGGCTGCTCAGTTTCTGTCTAAACTGATGGTGGGAATGAGACATAATCACAGAAATCTTAGAAAACATCAGTGTTAAACCCGCTTATGTTCCAGTGACCTTCCCTAGTAGTGCTTATGCCTTTAGATGTAAGATGGAGATCTATGGGAAAAGTGATTTACAGTCAGTTCCCAGTTTTGCCACAGCCCTTTCTCTCTGAGTTTGGCCAGGTTAATTCTCTTGACACAATGAATTTCCTTAAAAATCATGAGGATAATTTTAATTTTCACGCTTTAAAGCTGTGGGGAAAATTAGCTCATGAATATTTGTAGTAGCTGGGACTCCTGAGAGGGACTTCGAGAGGTTTTGCATTGTGGCATAGAAACATACTGAATATGGAGAGCATTGCAAACTATACCAGGTATGGTTGTGGTCCTGCTGCCTAAGCCTGTCTGTCGCATCTCAAGGCACATAGGGGCTGACTGTTGCTCCTAAGAAGCATCTCCAGATAATTGGTTAATTAACATAATGCTCATAAGAAAGGCTGTATCAGTGGAAAGGCCCCAGCTCCTTCCCTATTTGTCTGGAAATTCTGCCCGTGGTGTAGGAACACTCTCAGGAAGGGGTTATATGAGTTTTGCTATATAGGTATAGTTAAGCCAACAGCTCATAGTCCCCTGAAGCCCTTTAGTTATGTGCCAATAATCTAATGAAGTTTGCATTACTGCTGCCTATGGTTATAGGCAAATTCCTTTGCATGGAAGTACTAAAAAGCCTCACCCATCTGTGTGTGTGTGGGATCACCAAGGAGCACAGCCTTTATGTTTGCTCAGGCTCTGAGCTCTTTGTCTAACAGAGCCAGTTACAATGGCTTTTGCAGTGGGGCTGCTTGTCCATGAGAATTGAACTGGGACCGTCAAATGGTCCCAGTTAGCTATGGTCTGGTTAGCAGTGGTGCCAAGATGCTGTTTCTGGGGAGAATATGAAATAGTGCAAAATGTGCAATGTTTCATTGGCTATTTTGCACTTTTTCCTCCCTTGTTGAAACTGTCTCACCTTCCTTTCTGAATTTCTTTCATTGCTGGGGTGTAGTGCAGAGTGGGCATGCAGGGGAGGAGCTCAGCACCAGGTGAAGGGAACTGGTGGGTTGTCAGTCAACATCTGCGCAAGGAGGGAAAGAAAAAAAAAAGGGAGGCCAGATCTTGAGACACTGCTTCAGTTTTGTTGTAAGCTCCTCTGTGACCACCAACAGCTCTGAAAACTGCCCTCCATTTCCAGTTCTTTGCTTCCTAAACCATTTGCTTTGCAAAACTGTTGCAGAGTTTGATTCACAAAAGTGCTCTGAGGCCTTGGGTGTGAAATTATGACAGAAGAAGGCATTCCAGCTCTTTATTACATCGCACATTTTAAATCATGGAAAATTGGTCTGAAATACAATAAAATTAGCATTAAAAGGAATGCTTTCCAGTTGCCTGTCAGGATCCCTTCAGCCTCATAACTGCTTTCGTGTGAAGCAATGAGTGTAATGCTTGTTGATAGTTGTTTGTTCCCTTGTTGTCTTGAAGTTGCTGGAAGCAATTTACAAGTTACTCTTGCTCAATGTCTAGGAAGAGAAGGAGAATGGAAAATGTTTACTTGTTTCTTTTTGGTAAAGGGTTCATTCCTGAAACAACGGACTGGGCTAAAGATGACTTGAACCTTGCTGGTGACTTTGGAGGGTGAAAGATCTGGCTCTTCATATCCTCACCACTTGCCATAGGTGGCACTGAGCAGAAATCTGGGTGTCAGGCCCATATGCCTGTTGCTGTGCCTGCGTGTTTGCATGTCCATTTGTGCCATTGCCATTAAGGAGAAGGTTGTTATGGGAAGAGCCATTAAGTGAAGGACAGTACAGTTCATTTTTGATACCATGTGTTGCTACATAGGATCTTTCCTTCCAGTCTGCAATACAGTCCCATTTACCTAACCTGCTCCTGTGCTGACTGTGCTGCTGGCCCTTTAACGCCAAAACCAGCTTTTTGCTCACCTTATGCAAATCTGAAGAGTGTATTCAAACACTCTCTGATTAGTCACAGGTTGTTTTCACAAGTTGCCTTCATGTATGACTCTTCATTGAATGAGGGATGGTGTTTGGAACTGCAATGCAATGAGTTTCTGAGGGCTTTTTAAATCGCACTCTCACTTTGCAACTTGCCCAGGGATGCTGACTGAATGCTTTGGGGGAGAGATGTGATGGTCTCTGGGGAATTACACGTCTCCCACAGCACTGAAAGCATCAGTTTGTTCTTTTTGACTTCCTGCAGACAGTCTAATTATATGAAAGAACATTGCTCTCCATTTGGTCAGAAGATGTATTCTTAGCTAAATTTACCTAATGCTTTCCTGATTTGTGTGGTTTTTTTTCTCTTTTTTTTTTTTTTTTAAATTTTCCTCTGCTTGAACTGGACAACAATGTGATCTTAGTCCAGCAATCAAACATGAAAGAGAGCCCATATGTATGAAGTACCCTCCTCATGCTGAAACTTGTACAGAGGAGACAAATTGTCTTCATGCAGGAGGTCTGGTTTTGCCTCTTCCCATTAAAAAAAGAAGAAAAATCTGGCATGAGAAGTGTCTCTGGATAAGTCAGGGCAATGCAGTGGCCATTGCCAGTGGTGCTGAGCTGCGCTGTCAGAACCTGTAGCTCAGAGATGCAATTATGCCTCTGCCATGTGCAAAGCCGACACAGAGCAAGTTGGCGGTAGGAGGGGTGTGGTCACTCGTGCCCTGCACCCCAGGGTGAGCAGCAAACGTATTGACGTGGTGTTTTTTCTGAGGAGGCTTTCAAATGGTCCTTGCTGGTTGCAATAGTGTTCACAAAAGTCCACACCTGGCTTTGCCTGAAAAACTCAGCCAGTGTGTAGATAACCCGGGAGTGCTGCTACAAAGAAGGGCCTGGCAGCTCTTGGCATTTTTTTGGGGGGTGCAATGACATGGTGTATGTCATTTAGCTCCGTGTGGGGTGATAGTGCTGCTGTTCCCCTTTGTTTTGCTGACGGACAATGAATCTCTCTGGAGGGCTCTGGCTTTGAAGAGGTTGGAAAGCAGCTATATGTCTCCTGAAAGCGATGGGAAATTTTGCAGAAGACGATCTGTGGGAGAAACAGGTGGATGGATGTTCCTGGGAGGAAAAACCTTGGAATTTCTATCAAATTTGCTGTTCCCTATTCAATCTCTGGTTAAAGACACTTTTGCTGCTCACAGTATAATTGCCAGCCTGAAGGTGTCAGATGGACCAGATAATCCTGTGGGACTCCCTGACCTTGCAGATCTCCTTGTCTACAGCTGGAATTACTTGTGCTCCTCTCCTT
This sequence comes from Pterocles gutturalis, assembly GCF_000699245.1. Taxonomy (NCBI): domain Eukaryota; kingdom Metazoa; phylum Chordata; class Aves; order Pterocliformes; family Pteroclidae; genus Pterocles; species Pterocles gutturalis. The sequence goes on from NW_010109290.1 coordinate 30,893, forward strand.
TCTAATGCCACCCAAACACCCTCTGACAGTGACTTCACCGTCAAAGCTTGGCTTTCCCTCTGTGTGTCCCTTTGGTGTGGGTGAGGTCCAGCTCCCAGTGTGGCTGCTTGGGTGCTGTTTCCATCCCAGGACTGAGGTTCAGCTTGGCAGTGTTGGGTCAGATCTTGAAGTATGTAGCTCCTGGGGTTTCCCACCTTCCTGCTCCCCATCAATGCTGGTGACAGGCAGACATGGAGCACGCTGCTGCTGTCCTTTTGGCTCACAGACTGAATCTGCAGGGCAGTCCTGCCGGCTGCAAAAACAATGCTGTATTTCTAACCAGGCCACCCAACCTAGCAATGATAGATGCAGCTGTGTTTGAGGTTGGGACACCCACCTCTAGCCTGTGCATCTCTGGTGGCTTTGTGCCTCCCGTCTGTGTGGCTGGGTCTCCCTCTCCTTGTGGGGAAAGAGGCAAGTTGCAAAGTGACCCAAGCAAATGCCCCTGCTCTGTTGGGCAGCCAGTGGTGCTGTGAGAGGGGCAAACCCACTGTCCTGGGTGGTTGAAATGGGCGTGAAAGGGGGTTGACCTTTAAATTACAGGAATACTGATGGCCGTGCTGCTATAAGCAAGGGCCAAACATAGTTATTTGTCAAGGTTAACCACTGGCATCGACCTCTTGCGGACAGCTAAAAGCTGTGGTGCAGCTACCACTGGGCTGCGGCCTCTGTGAGCATGAGTCCATGTGGGCTGTTATTCAGGGGAAAAAAAAAAAGTTACTGTTATTCAGTAACACCTACCAGCTCTACCTTTTAATTTGGCTTTTCTGGTGTCGTGTACCTAGTGATGATTAAGCACGGGTCTGTGGGTGTATGGCCAGGCCAGGGAAACCCTCAGCCTGCTGGGGATGTAGGCACTGCTTTAGCATTTCCTTTGCTAGGCTCCTTTTCAAGACTTGCTTTGTTCCTTCTGAATTTCCCCTCTCTGAGGCTGTCCTGCTTCACGACATCATTACCCACACCCTGATTCAAATTTTGGTGACCCTTAATGAGGCCACTTTGTAACTCAAGGCACTCGTTTCCTCTCCACTCACCAGAAGTAATTTCCATTCCTGTTACTGTGTCCTCTGTCTCAACCTGAAGAGACTCCTCGCTTCTACACTCTTTTTTCTGTGTGTTTCCCAGGCAGGTTGCAAGATGAGGACTGTTGAAGGGAACAGGTGCATTGAATTCAGGTCACCATTGTCTTCAGATGTGGTTACTGCTGCAGAGGCAGTGGCAGACCTTGTGCCTCCAAGCCGTCCCTCACTGGCATGCCTGGACACACTGGAATAGCCAGGACACTTGCACGTGAAATGAAGCTGTGCTTTTGCCTCCTGGACAGAGGCTGGATGGATCCCCTGTCCATTTGGGAGGTGACGGGAACCGCAGCAGTGCTGGTAAGCTGCTTGAGATTTGCCCTTACGCTTCTTTGGCAGGTGGGAGGTGTATGAAGCCGGGCAGCGCTGTGGTTTGAAGGTGCTTCCCCATTGACTGCCTGATGGTAAATGCTGCCAAGGACAGTGGGACACAGGAATCCCCATGTCTGCATAGTCAAGTACATTTGAACCTTTGCCGTCTTCTTACCTGACTCAGAGTGCCCTGCTCAGCCAGACAGGGATTTTTCCCAAGGCCAGCTGTGCCCTGGCTCTGTTTTTTCCAGCTGAGCAACATCCCCTCAAGAACTGTCCCTGGGAAGTGAGGAAGGGGGATGGCTGCAGCTCTGGGGACAAAAAAGTGGGTTAAGCACAACTGTGTAGAGGCAGGAGCCAGTCTGGAGGATGGTACTGGGAGTGGGAGCTCGTTCCAAGCCTTCTCTACTCCCCAAACTTTCTGACTCACATCCTGTGTCTACCACCATAGTGTGCAGATGCTTGTCTTTGCTTCAGGCAGGTCGGAGCCATACAAGAGCTCTCCTGAAATCGAGTGAAGCACTGTTCCACTCTGAGGAAAGCGTTGGTCAGGCCTGTAATAAACAGCAAACTCTGACATTTAGCACATGTAATGTTGTTTGCCCAGTTTTAAAAAGGAAATATTATCTAAGCGCTCCTTTGAAAACTAGAGCCACCCACTTGTAGTTTTGTTAGGTTTGGCCGGTTTGACCTGTGTAATACTGCTATCACTTCCAGAATATAACATTCTGAATCCCTTATAAATTGTGCATTTTCCTGAATGAAAAGCTTCTCTGTGTGTTTAAAAAAAAAAACAAACAAAAAACAAACGCTGCCCCCCCCGATCCTTCTTGTGATAGAGAAAAGGAAAAAATTTATAAATCCCTAAACTGACTGAAAATTAGCACAGTCATAAAAGGCGTTTTTGGCTTTAGCAATGCAGCTGAAAAGGAAAAATGAATAAACCTGCCACTCAGAAAGTAAAAGGCAGAGCCGAGGAATGACTGCTGCCAGTTCAGCCTCCCCATCCTTCTCCCCACCATGTGAGTGCAAAAAAATAGCCTCACCCCCAGTGCAGGCAAAAAAGGAAGTGTTCTTCTGTAGGTCCATTCCTGCAGACACTACGCTCAGCAACGTACTGCTATAAAGTGCATGACTAGAGGAGATCCTAAATTAATTGACATAGATGTATAAATATATGCATGTGTATTTTGTATGAAATATGAAACCAGTGATTTCTTAGCCAACCCCTTAATTTGTCTGAAACAGTGCAGGCATCATGGAAACTGCCCACACATTTTTCCATTAAAAGTTACAAAGGGAAGGGAGGGGGAACTGGTGACAGAAAAACACATCCTCTCTCAGCTGTCACATAAATGCTGTGCACCCAGGCAGCGGCATACACTCACACTAGTTTGGTGGAAAAAGTGCCATCTTTATCCTGCTGCTTACTGCTGGTCTTCCTCCTGCACATGTGCACCCTCCCGAGTGCTCTGGGCTCTGTCTGTATGGAGGGGAGGGACAAGGCCGTGCTTGTACCTGTGCAGGTGCATGCAGTGAGCATGAAGAGATCTGAGCTTGTCCATATCAATTTTTCAGCCTTCCTCCTCTGGTTTAAAAAGCAACAGCCTGGCATGCCATTGCCCCTTGTGTGGTGTCAGACGATTGTACAAGTGACTGTATGGAGCCTGCAGGGTAACTTTGTCTAGGTGGGTTATAAACGGGCTTCCTGCCCTGCCAGCTTCTGGATCCTGCTAGGAATGGCAGTCACCGGATTTGGGAAGGGTTTCTGTGTAGTCTGTCCAGCCTGAACGTGAGTAATTTTCTCCGAGGATGAATGAATGCATGACTCTGTGCTGCTGAGTGTAAGCCAAGGCAGTGCCGCCGAGCAGGCACCCAGTGCCACAAGCCACGCCGGCTGCTGGGCACCGCCAGGGTCACCGTGATGGAGAAAGCAGGAAGGGGTGCAGGGGGGAGGCCTGGGGGAGCACTTGTGGTTCCTCAGCCTCTGGCAGCTCCCCAGGCTGTCACCACACGGTGCAGGCGCTCCTGTGCTGCCTTCCTCCTGCTGACTGGGGACACCACCACAGGTAAGGGGCTGTGGCATTAGGGCTCTTTGTGGTCTGGCAGGACATCCCCTCACTAAATGGCTCACATGTATATGCTGCAATCCTCTGCCATGAAGCAGTGGATTCTCCAAAGGGGAAAGGTTAGTTACCCCCCGCCTTTGACTCGCCTGACCCCACACAGCTGAAAGTGTCAGGTGCATCAGTTATTCATTGCAATCAACCCTACAATCGCAATGAAAATGTTATATATGGAAAAAGCAATCCTATGGCCTCACTAGTGTTTTTTGAAAGAATGCATTGTGTTGACAGCACTAACCATTTTGCACAGCAGGGGGGAAAACTGCAGCTGCTAACTAATGCAGGGCTGTGGAGATTCGTGAATGGTTATGTTTTTGTTTTTCACTATATTGTCCTATAACCCATATACATCTCTGTGGGTTATGTTAGTGGAATTTTGCTGCTCAGCAGCTGTCCAGGCAATGTGAAGCCAGGCCCACTCATCCTTTTAAGGATCAAAGATATGCATTCAAATCCATTTATGGCTGCCTCGTGGCACTGCTGCAGACATCCTTCTCAGCAGCAGTGCCAGCTTAAGGCATTCCCAACAACTATAATCTGTATCTGTTGATTGATCGGGGTTAAAAATAACTTGGATGACTTGACTGGGTCCTTCTGCAGCACAGACAGCTATGCTTACCCAGGAGAAGGGTAGTGCAGAGGAATGAGAAGCCAGGAGGTGAAAATACCCTACTCTGTCTTTTGTCATGAGAAATAAGTAAACAAAACTGCTCAGATACGGAGAGGTTGCTGTAAAGTCTGTATTTTAATTTTCCTTTTGGGAAGCAGGATGGCTACCGGTGGGGGACTCTCTGACAATTGCTCAGTGTTGAGAGACCCCCAAGCCCCATTTAGGTCTGCTTGTTTCAGTCCCCCTCACACCTTTTGGTTAGGTTTTTCAACATGCCCATTCTGTGGTAACTTAGAAACATAACATCAGCTGTGTCTAACTACTGACCTGTGCCTGGGAATGTCACCCACAAACACTTCTTCAGGTCTTATTCTAATATGAAGAGGTCTAAATTTAAGAGACTGAGCCAAATCTGGCCATGGTAAACTCCAGCACCTTGCTAAGGACTACTACACCAAGTCATTCCAGGTAGAATTTTAGTCACTGGAAAGGAGATAAAGAAAACAGAAGAGAAAAAAAGCAACCCAGCCCTGAATGGATAATAATGTATTATAAAATAGGACTGACTTTGTTTCTAATAAAGACCCTTGCTTATTATGAGTAGTAACACTTGAAACTTTGTGCATCATTTCATTTATTAGAATTGTTCCTCTTCCCTGATACTTTGTTATGATCTGTATTAATGGTGTAGTAGCATTTCTCAATAGCACCATAATTTACTAATCCATAAGTGCAGCGATGTGTTTTGTATTTCAAGAATTGTGACTGCCCTCTCATTGCCCTCCCAGAGAAACCCGAGACTGTTGTTCCCTCACATTGCGGACTGAAGAAAAAAGCAGCGCTTTCTCCCTCATGTTGCAGAAAATACCTGTCTTCCCTATTAAGTGACTGATCCTGGGGTTGCTTACGCCTTTCATCCATCTGCTGTCAATTTAACTGGCTCTGCTAGCTAGCAGCTCCTTCTTATGACCTTTCAAGAATTTACAAAACATGGTTTCTATAAAAATTGAGCGGCGATCCCCATGTTTACCCTCTTGCTCAACTAACCATGTTTTGTTACTACCAGCTAGTGTTAGAATATATTCACGTCTTCCCCCACCTCCAACTCAAGGCTGTATCAGTGAGGATCCAATGACTTGGCCAAGATTCCCAGCTGCTGAAGTTACCTCAGTATATCCATTGCTGTTGCACTATGTGCAGTAGCTTTGCCTGGACCACTGTGTCTCTGGAAACCTGGAGCGTAAGCACAGTGCTGAGGCTATGCAGCCTGTCAGATGAGGTCTGGCAGATCTGAGGAGAGCCTTCGCAGCGTATGCACCACACGCTCGGTCAGAGTGGGTGTCCGAGGCGCAGGCTGCACTTTAATCCCCTCATTTACACCACCTGGGCAGATCAACAGAAGCCTGACACTTCCCAGGCTCAGCGGACCTACTGTGCATATGTTAATGCTGGGGGACTGTGCACATGTCTGTCCGGAAGTCACAATCAACCAGCACCTGAAAGGCCAACAGAGCTAGAGAAAAGATTTACAATATATACGTGAGTACATATACAGCAGAATAAATTGTCTTTCATGCTGTATTGAATCTTTCAGCTAAGACTGACTGCAATGCAAGATTGGCTTTACCGCTGTGTGGGGTTCCACATGCACTGCACGTATGTGTATCCAACCACATAACCCAAAAATAGGCATTTCGCTGGTGACAGCCTCAGTTTTCCAAATGAAGACACTGACTTGCAGCAAGACAGCCTTTTACAGGATGGAACTGTAAGTATTTATTTACTCATGGTGTAACTTTCATAAGAACACAGGTATCAGCTGCTTAATTATAGGATTATGTATGCAAACCTGCACTTCATAAAAATTTGGAAGTAAAACTTTTGCCTTACAACAGTCTTATTCTTGGCAATCAAGTTCCATCTACAGAAGCCTTTCATGTTAGAGACATATCCCACATGTAAGTTATTGTTACAATTCAATAAATACTTTACAAAAATAATGCTAGCTTTTAAAAAAAAAATTAAGAATTTTAACTCACCAATAGTTCTTCCCAGACAGCTTCACTAAAGAATAGCTTCTTCTGTAGGACGCTGTGCACTCAGCATGTGATAAATGGGGGAAGAGGGCTGGTTGCGTGCTTTATCTCAGGGAACTCAGAAATGTGTATTCCACTTTTCTTGCTCTTTAAAAAAATAAATTCTTTCTTTTCTTAAAAGAAGGAAACATTCCTCATATTAAAAATTGGGAAGTAACTGTGATTATTATTTTTTTTCCTTTGACATGGTTTCCTTCCCTGGCCTCAATCCTCCAGAGACTTATGGCATCCTTAGTTTACAGGTAGCCACCCTGAAGATCTGCTTCCCAGCATAAGACATAAGCCTTGACAGCTGTAGCTCCATATCTGAGACGTCTCCAGGAGTGGGCTGTTCGTATCTCTTGCAGAACCACTGCATCAGGACCTTTTTCTGCTCCGTAGGAAAACCACAGCTACCTCTCCCTGCAAGCCTACTCCAAATGGACTGCAAAAACCTGAGCTAGAAGGTAACAGGAAGAATTCCAAGAAAAAATTGCTAGTAACTGTCTATATTCACTTTTGAGTATTACCCTTCCAAAAAAAATTTCTTCATTTCTTAGATACGACTAGTCATGAAACCAGAGAGAACACTGATGCTGTAGGTGCATCAATCTTGTAAACCATTCCCATACGGAAGAGTACATTCTTCAGTCCTATTGTTGATAACTTCTAAATATGTGCCCTGCTCAGCTGGTGCCTTGAGGCCTGATGGTGATGGCAGCTGCCCCCACCCCCACCTCACCCTTACGTTATAGTTGGGGAATAAAATAAAATGCACATTATTAAATGAATGTTATTGCAGTATAAAATCCTACAAGGACAAGTTTTATGTATGTCTGTATGTAAAAATAGATGTGTATGAGATAGAGAGATATGTGTTTATAAATTACACACACTAAGAAAAATACATATGTATTATATTACAACTATATACATTCATTAGAAAGAAATAGATCAACCCCCGTCAAGGAGACAATGCAGCAGCCATTATCGGTTCTTTGGCATCCAGGAAACGAATGCTATTTTGTGTCTGAAGAGGAGGAAAATCTCAGTATTCCCTTGCTTCTTGAAATTGCTTGTAGTAGTCTTCGTCTGAAGGGTTTTCTGTACACTTCTGCCCGTTGTTTGGAGGCCGTGCTTCATTGTATCGGCTCCAGTCACCTTTGCATATAATCCAAGGTAGAATGTCCACTTTGTAATGGAGTTCTGCTGAGAATTCGATGCTGATCAGGTTTGGTGTACCTGCCCCTTTCCCTCTGGTAATCAGCTGCATATTATCATCATAGCAGCAGTGCTGTGCTGCAAGCGTTGTGCTTTCCAAAGAGAGCATAGAACGGATGCAGTATCGTGCAGTGGGCTTATAGATCTCCAGTTTTTCCTTTGGACCACTTGCATCTTTCCAGCGAAAGTTTTTCCTCTTAATTCGATCATAGATTTCAGCAGTGCTGTACGCAACTTCTCTGGGGTAGGAGCATGGGCAGCTGGGAAGATCATTGACCACTTTGTGCATATATTTCTTCAAGAACTCACTTTTGCAGCTCATCCATCTTTCACAGCTGTCAGTATCTGTTTAAGGGCAGGAAATGGAACCTTAAGATACATTATGCACCATCCCAGTTGTATGATAACAAGTGAGTAAAGCGTAACTGTTCAGCACCAGCGCTTTCCTTAAGAAAGCAAGCACAGTCAAAGCTTACCTCCCTGCCTGCAATGTGTCAATGTGCTGTCTTGTCAGATAAAGAGATCACATGTGCTTTAGAATTTTTTATATTTCTTCTACCTGGCAAATTGTAATTAAGCTGCTGATATCCAAATGCAGCACAAGAGGTGCTATCATGGGTTTACAAGTGACAGTTGAAGAGAAACAGGGAAATCACACTGATTTGATGCCAGTCTCCAGTTCAAACCCCTAGTCCACACACTCACCTTGTAAGAACAGCAGATTCAGATGCTGAAGGATTAAGTTTCTCATGATGCTAGAAATACCAAGATAGCAAGCAAGGCCTGGATTATTTTTTCTGAAGTTTATTATTAAGCCCAATACAGTCTTCCTTTTAACTAACAAATACTATTTTATTTTTGGTCTCCATCTTCCCAAAGAGGCATTTCAAGCAGTTGTACTTCAAACATGGGGACTGACATCTTAGCTGGCAAATGCAGCCAAAAGTGATTCAGATTCTAAAAGGGTATATGTGACATAATATCACAGTGTCTGTACATTGGAAGGATTTAATGGCACCAGGGCCATGACTTATAGCTGGGATTAAAGAGATTTACGGACTAGTAGCATATTTCATACTGGCACTTTATTATTTTGCAGGAGTATTGGAAGAATCCAGTTGCACGTCTCCTACCTAGAACACTACTTTAGATGTCTGTATCATGCTATGGGCTTTAAAAAAAACTCCTGCACATCTTGCTCCACACTTTCTTAACAGGACTCTGGAGTAAGGCAAAGACCTAAAACTCTTGCAGCGAACAATCCTGCAAAATATCTACTTAGTGATACTGTTTTTCTCTCTTTAAGAGTCCTATCCTGGCTGTCATTAGCTGTTGTGCTCTGCCACCATAGGAAGGAGGTGCTGGATTACAATATTTATCCAATTACTCCAGCATCCGTTGTCTAAGAGTGGCCACACTGTGGTTTCATTGGAGGGATGAAATCAGAACATTATAGAGGTTGGGCTGAATTTTAGATAGATCAGTATCAAGTGACAGACGTACCTAAAATGCTTTTATAGTATTTTCCATTTGAGGCTATTTCAGCAAAATGCTAAAGACTGTTTGATTTTTCTCCCTCTGTTAGTGTGGAGCATTACAGCTCTTTTCTGAACTAGGACAGAGAATCACCATTTTATAATGAAAGAAGCACAAAAATTTGCTAAGACTCAAGAGAAGAAAGATTTTATGACACAAGCAAGCTAAGGTTCAGATTGTAAACTTAAGCAAGATTATAAATGGGCATTATTACTCACATTTTTAATGGTAAACTCAAAATCTTTGTCCTGCAGTGAGAGTCAAAACAAGAAAATCTACAGAAGTCTCTTATCTATTACTGAAAGATTGACTAGGCTGCTTACCAACTTCAAACAGTTTGGTAGCATTGAAGTCTTCACTTCCTGCAAGTAAGCTCACTTCTGTGGCAGCTGTCCGGAACGTATCTTCGATCCCTAAGACAAACACATATTAGTGGTGGTGGTGTTTTCCTATTAAAACACAATGCAATCAACTGTCTCCCTGCCACCCTTCCTCCCCAGTTCTGCAAGGTGCTTCTGTAGGCAGGGAAGTAATCTGAGATTGCTGCTGGAGGGAGTGTACATTTAAAAGTATAACAACATATAAAAATATAAAAGGAATCTGTCGTGTTAGGACGATAAAGCATTAGCTTAGCCCAAAGGTTAAAAGTTTCAAGTTTTAGAGTTTAGTTTATATTTAAGCAACAAACTGGTCAGTTATGAACCCAGTGCAGAGACAGCAGGGAGGGAACCAATTTTGTTCTTCCTCTTCCTGATGCAAGGCTTGTCAGCATCTCCCGGTAATTCAGGTAGGAGCTTTACACACACTTCACCAACAGCCAGCTGGTCAGCTTTCTGTGACCAGTGTCTTCTCCAGAGCATGTATCACAAGTGACTGACAAGATAAAAACAAGTGTCCTAATGGAAGCTCTAAAGCCCTGGGTAAAATGGGATGTCTAAAGGAGACAGCCTTTGTGCCACCTTCTAAAACAGAGCAACATGCCTCAAGAGAAGTGAATAAGTTTATATCTGTATGTGGGCAACCATTTTTCACTAAGTACGAGGAAGAATTATGCTATTACAAGACTGGTGCTTGCTGGTCTCTCCCAGTGCTAGGGAGTTGAAAGGTGTGAGTAGGCAAGAAATAAATAACCTCGCTGAGCAATCCCATCCCCCACCACCTACAGCAATCAAATAAAATATCAGGATCTTCCAACAACCTCCAGTTAAGCATTTGCTATCAGTAGAGCGAGACTTGGATTGCCAGAAAATGTATTAATTGATCTTGCCAAAGTAAACATCCTTTCATTGCTGCTTTAGTTTGGCCTGCCTAGCAGCCTAATGTTTCCCTAATGTTTCTGTGCCATGTAGCCTTAAAACAAATGTCTCTTCAAAGAAGCATTTGAACAGGTTTGGGGTTTGTTTTTTTTTTTCCCGCCTCTCAATTGAATTAAAGACCTCCAAAGAGAGCAGAAAGCTCTTTAATATGTGATAACTATATGGGTAATAATGAAGTCTGTTCACCATCCATCTTCTTGCCAATGAACTTTCTCCTGATCTCCTGAACTGGGGCATAATAGTGGCTTGCAAAGCTTCAAAACAGCCTCAGGCTGCTTTTCAATAAAATTGACATAGGGTTTTACCTTAACTCCAGCAGTAGATGCAGAATAATAGATACCCAAGAACCCATTACAAGGCAGTAATTCACTGCTGGAATTATAAACAGCAGAAGCTGAGCTTTGCCCTTGTAATTTTGAAAATGTCAGCACAGCCTCAAAGAGTGAATATATTCTGCTTGATGATTGTTGGGGGTCTGTTATATGACATAATATATTCTTTCAAGTTTGCCCCAGTTTGATGCTAGCTGGTAATAAATACCAGAGAGTATAATTGGGGGCTACATGCTTCCTTCTGGAATTAACCCCTTATTACTGAGGTTTTAGGATGCATGAGAGCATCCAGAAACATTTTTCTCGTGAAGTGCCTAGCAGCCATTACCTTGCAATGGATGCACGCATCTATGTGTGAGGAAGAAACTTCCCTCCAGCTCTCTCACTGAGGCTCCTAAGTCTTCTCTCCAGCATTGCTGACATTTCCCTTCCCATCAAGAAAACCTGACCTCCAGTTGAGGAATTTCTGCCTTTCTGAGCCATTAACTAAACTCAGTGAAATGCATACCACCACAGCATGTGCTTTTATTTGTCTCTGATCAAGGGAAGTAATGAAATTGCACCTATCCCCACGCATTGTGGTAACTACTGCATCACAAACATGCCTAAATCCAAACACACAGCAGCATTTAAAGAACATCATGGGAAAGTTTTCCACAGAAGCTCTAAACTTTTCTTATATAAGTTTGAGTGCTCAGCCCTGCTTTCACAAAGCAAAAACCCCGTGATGGTAAGGACAGCTCTGTTACTGGCATTTAAATGTCAAGGACTGTAGACGGGTAGGAGCTAAGGTAAGGCTCCTTGGCCATATTTTCTGAATACATTCAAGCCAAAACTATACATTCCTTCATCACATTGTGCACAGTTGTTGCAGGATCAAACTTGCTGTTTGATAATTCTCCAAATATCAAGCAACATGTAATGAAACAGAGATGACATTTCCACCTTAATATTGACTTTCTAGGACAGGAAATTTTGTAGCTTAATGCCCAGTGAACCCAGAATCTCTGGAGTGAAACACAAAGCAGTTATTTGAAGTATTTTTTTCTTATGAATACACGTGGAGTCTTAAAGTAACTCTTTATACACTAGATACAAAACTTAAAAGCCATATAACTGGGGGGAAAGCTACTTGTTCACAATACAGGCATGCTTGGTCACTGCACAGCAAAATATGAGCTCACTGAGGTAACAGTCAGCACCACTATTTTGAAATTCTAAAATTGTTACAAATTTGTTTCATGAAAGTAGATTATACCCTTTGGAATACAACATGTCCTGTGCACAAAAATGGCTGCTGTAACCCCAAAAAAGCCTGTATTTGTCTTTTAAGTCCCAGGGAACAGTAGACTGCATCCAGCAGCATATTATTACTAACAAAGAACCTGCCATCATAAATGGCCTTGAGAACCAGCATGTCTCTTCCCACCAAAACTCTTACCTAGTCAGGGAGCAAACGGGCCCTGGGCTTTGTGTGCAGGAGGGCTCACCTCCCCCTCCCTCGACCGCCTCTCCCCCATCCCTTCTGACAGCGGTTCACGTGAACACGGTCGCACCTGGGCAGTTGGGCCTGTCGCAGGACCGTGACTCGGTGGCAGTGCAGGCGTATCCGCAGGACCTTGTCCGCTTCTGATTGCCACTCCCGCAGGTGACACTGCAAAGGGACCACGGGCTCCAGTCTCCCTCACCATCAATATAATCTGTGTAAGAACAAGGATGAGGAAGGAAATGAAGAAACAAAACTCCTACTACCCAAAACTACTGTCTAGTGTTTTTTATTAAGAAGGCAAAACAAGAATGGAATCCAGATGTCTCTACCTGAAGTTCGGGCTAAATGCCAGGCATAAGCCTGCTGTTTAAATGGTTTTCACACTTGATGCTCCTCAGGGAAATGCATGCAACATTATTTGAAAAAATATTTCCTTTCTCTTTTGACCTTTTGGCAGCTGAAAAGCTGGGTCATGAACTAACAGTACACATCTATTCACATAATTTCCCTGTATATAGGAATGTTTTCTGACCACAAACTGATCAGGCACAAGATAAATTAAGTTTTCTTTTTCTTCTTTTCAAAACACACAGCAATAGCACAACAATACTCAGTTAGTTTTTAGGACACAATGAATGTTGGACTATGGGAGGCTGAGGGTCATGCATGAAAATTGCAGTTTTGTTCTTTGGGCCCTTGGAACAGGAAACAGATATTACAGGAATACTGCCACGAATACAGGGAACCACATATTCATCTTGCAATTTGTAGTGTTTCACGTGAACTATTAAATAACATCAAATCTGACTCTTTATTAGCAACAGCCTTCTGAAAATGAAACACTGCTTTATTCTCTTCTGGTAGACAGCCAAGGGCAAATGATACCAAATCCGCATCACCATGGCTCGGTGCCACTGTAAGTATCTAAACCCCTTCAAAACCATCTCCTTTGTTTCCAGTGTTAACTGTTGCACATCCCACCTTGTGAAGGCCACCAAATGGAGTCCATGAACCAATCCCCATTTTCTTGCCTTCCCACTGGCCCCCCCAGCTGCGTGCTGTCTCTCACTAGGGAACATGTGGCTTAATGGATTTCTCTGCAATCTACAGATGTTTAATTGACCCTGTGATCGTAACTTGCAGTGTTTGTTCATTTGGGTTAAACCAGCACTGGCAGCAAAGCAAAACCAGGTTTAGTGACTCTGAGCCAGCCCTGCTTTATAGCTATAGGCTGAACGTGTATGTACAGGCAAGACATAGGGACAGATCCCTGCCTGCACTGGCCTCTGTGCTACACATGATTCCTGCTCTCCTTCCCCCACTGCCATGCTGTCTGTGGGCTTCCTGAGCTGGTTAGCAGAACACGTAACTTGATTTGTACCATATGTAATGACTGATGACAACTCTGTGGGGTGCTATTAAATGTTTATTGCCAGGAGTATGGGAAGGTTATAGATCTCACTTGTAGCAAGCTGCCTAGATATGCATTCCTCATGGCAGGGACCTTATGTGCCTTTCCTCCTTTTCTTACACTGCTGCTGATCAGAAAGCCACCACACTTGTATCAGGTGTCCATGGTGTGATGTGGGTGGGAACATGCCCATTCCTATACTGCCTGTGTGCAAAGACCCACAATGCTGGGGCTTGCCAACAGGCAGGTTCTACAGCAGTCTAAAGAGGCATCTTAGGAAAATGTGATCTGCCCTGTCTCCCTGGCCCTGCTTTCCTTCCCTGCTCTTTTCCAACTCTGATTTTTTTTCTCCTCATAGCTGGCGAGGGAGAGGGAGGGTGAGCAGGTGCAGTGCTTTTCGGCAGGGGCAGGATGAGGGAGATAGAGCCATGAAATGTGTGAGCAGGTCAATTGCTGGAACTAGCATAAAAGCCCCAGATGGGCAGGATCTGCCCCTACATCCTTCTGGCCAAGGCCAATGGCACACCACATTTTAGGTTAGTCAGAAGGCCTAGAGTCTTTTGCAATTAGTAGGGAGCTCTGGTCTATGGCAGAGAGCTCTAGAATAATTTTTAGGCTTACCTACCTAGTGTTTATAGTATACTATGAATCACACAGTATCTACTATTAAATATACCATGTTAGACTTCAGCTGGAGCTCAACCTGTTCTCCCTCCTTTTATAGTTGTAATTCTTACTATTTATTTTCTACCACAATTATTTGTGAAAGCAATTTTGTTTTACCTAAATGAATAACTACCTAATGGTTATAATTCTTGGCAATCAAGTGTGCCCACAAATAAATGCAGGTGCAAAAAGAAGGGATAGACTTCAACCTTCTGGCCACAAAATCTAATACATATGTATGTGTTTAAATACATCTTTCCATGAAAAGTCTCTCTCAATTGTTAAGGCTCTAGGACTTAAAGTTAACCAAAACAGGGGAAAAATAAGAATGAATCAGTGCATGACAGCCACTCTACAGTATCTAGTGAGCGCAACAGAAGTGCCAGGGTAAAAGTACTGCTGCTTTGAAACCCTGCTCTAACTAAAAATCTTCAGTATTTACATACAACTTCAATATGAGAGGCTCTGAGCTACCTGTGAGCACATATTAGTCCACCCCTCTTGAGTCAGTCCCATGTGAATTGTTACAGCCTGTTGGGGCAGTGAATAACTGTAGCTCCTCTGTTTCTAGTTTCTGCAACCGTTTCATACAACAAACTGAAAACAATTGTTTTCACCATGACACGTCTGGAAGAGAATTACACATACAAATACACAATGTTCCTGCTGCATATGCCACTCCCCACACATGCACTAACATAAATTGTGTATCCACCAAATACTACCACGTTTTAGATCTTGATTATTTATCCAATAATTATATTTTAGTTCCCAAACCACTCCATGATTCTAAATTTGTACTTATCCCTACTCTAAAAATAAATATGAAACCTTGTTTCCTTTGTTTTTTAAAAAAAGTACACTTAGGACTAAAAAAAGGTCCTCTTATGGTGTAACTGGTATGATTTTCAAGATTACAGACTTACTAGAGGAATGCAGCTACCACAGTACAGCTTGTGCATCTGCACAGATTTGTATTTAAAAGCTGATGAACAAAAGCCACATGTTGAAAAATTCTGTTTAGCTTGGCCTGCTTTCAGCGATGCCTCACCATTTTCATTTCCCCCAACCTCATTTTTACAATCCCAAGATGCCCATAAGAGGCCTGGAATGCAAACTTACCATATTCTGGCTGCTCCTTGGACTCAAATGTTCGGTGACTGGGTGCATGACTATCCCACCCACCGAGGGGGTTTAGGAAGTTGCTGTCCTCAGTTGTGCTGTCATACTTGTAGTCCTGGTCACCACTGCTCATGCGAGTCAAGGTGGAGGACCTCTGCCACCAGTTTCTCCAGTCAGGTGATGGGACTGGCCAGCTAGGCTTGCTGCTCTCTTTCTGCAGATCTTTGTCTGTCTCGGTGTCGGGGCCATCCACCACTTCAATGGTAACCTGTGGGATTCAAAATAGACCAGTCTGTCCATCAGAATCTCCCCCTAGTCAGTGGGAAACTTACTTTCTATACAGTGAAGACAAATAACTGGTGTTGCCTTGCACAGGGGCTGTGTAATACTGTAGGGTTTGCATGTTGTAAACCATATGTGGATTACTGAGCCCAGAGATATGCAGCTCCTGAGTGATTCCTTCTGCTACCTCTGCTGAATCAGACCTTGGAACAAAGGCTAGGAAAAATCCCACACAAAATAATAACCCATGCTGTGTCTAAAACCTGCCTTATGGGGAAAAGATGTTTAAACCTGAACATATATGACCAGGAAAAAGAAAACCAAATCTGTTACACTAATTACGCTGAGGCCAAATTTGAGGCAAACATGAAGCACACCAGTGTGCAGAGCCTGTTCCAAGGACCTGGACTGACTCAAGACAGGGCTTGGACTGACTCAAGACAGGGCTAAATAAGTCCACAAGTGTGAAGGTGGCAGCCGCAGAGCTCTGCCAGGTTTGCATCTGCCTTGCCCTCTAGTGGCAGCGCAGCCCATCCCCTTGCACCGTCTCCCTGCAGCACCAGCGCTTCATCACACAACGGTGTGGGCTGTCACCACTATGTGAAACCACACTCTGTGGTGATGAAAGCCAGCAGCTCTTTCAACCATCACCGAGTAAGTCACTTGCTGCTAAGCCCTCTGAAGTAGGTCCTCTTTCCATGCTGGAGAGTATAATGATATACAACCTGTTTACAGTTTCTACAGAAGCCCAGAGCCAAGATTCAATGTTTGCTGCCCAATTCCCTCACAGACATCATGAATGTAAATATAATTCTGCATAGGAACTACCCTTGATTACTCCTTTTCTATGCAGAACAATCTGTAATTACGAAACTCATAGGTCAATACTGAGCGTGCATATAGGTGGCTATTTAGGTAGAAATAGGAACTAGTCATCAAAAACCTTGGCTCTGTGAGTCATGCAAGCATAGCACGGCCACAGATAAACCATAAAATGCTCTGATGCTTCATGCTAATGTGGTTCAGTGATTACACTGGACTGGATAAACAACCATAGAATAGAACAGAACAGAACAGAATAGAATAGAATAGAATAGAACAGAATAAGTATATTTTCAGTTGGAAGGGACTTACTGCCTGACCACTTCAGGGCCAACCAAAAGTTAAAGCAATGACACAGAAGTGACTATCAGATATATCTGTATGGAGGTATTCTTCATGCTTTATAGATTTACAAAGCAATCTTTCAAGACAGTACTCCATGAAAATTAGGTTGTGTAAAACAAGGAAAAACAGAATAACATACTATTTTGCTAGACGTAATTTACATGGCTCTATGGATTTCCCTTTTGGACAAAAGGTTTAGAAAACTAAACATAAAATACAAAATTGTATTAAAATACAATTGTTATTAGTAAAATCACAAGACACACACAAGAAAAAGAGAGAAAAGTGTATTGCTGTTCTTCAACTACCTGTGATCCACAGAGGAGTGTGACATAGGAAGCAAAACAGAACTGCTGTCATAGCTTCATAGCTGCAGACAGCTACAGAGACAAGACAATGCCCACACATCCTTTTTTGGAGAAAGGAGATTTTGCATCTATTTCATAGTTTGCATTTGACCATAGACTAAGCCATTGAAATGAAACAACTTTGAGGCTACTAAGAAGCTCCGCTGGGAGTAAAGTGCAAGAGTGAGGTAAAGTGCAATTGTCTGCCTAATGGCATCTTTACACACAAGATATTTTACTCCCAGACTAAATATGGAATTGGAATGATTACTTCATTTAACCTCAGTTTCTACAGACCAAGAATTAAAATGTATTTCATAAGTTTGAAAACATCGGGGTTAGTTCAGAGATTCAAAATTGTTGCATCTATCCAAGCAAAACAGAATTTTCACAATAAGTGAAAGGAAATAGTGTTACTGAGTGGCTACCGCTGTGTACTGCTGGCCAGTTGCAGGGCTTTAGTACTGCCCATGTGAAAATTAGTATGACTCTAGTACTGTAGTGTTTTTAAGACCACATTAACTTTGTAAGCAATGACTCAGAAAAAGGGGAAAAAATAATCTCTCATAAAAGAAGACAGGGAGCACTTGATAATCATTCCATTTGTTTGGTGATCTGTAGTTAACATGATTGTGAATCAGAATGAACTCACATCATTTCAGCCAGGTACAGTTTGAAGAACCATAGGGATTTGATTTAAAATACTTATTCAGGATCCCAAATCAGTTTAAACAAAAGAGGGTTTGTAGGGACAGAGAAACTTCTGTTGGGCCATGCGCTACACTGGGGAAGAGAGGCAGGTGTAACGCATAAACTTCCAGGCTCATGAGACCTCATCAGACCTCCAACAGCACTGCCACTAGCTTACTTTCAAGACATGTCTGTGCAATCAGGTATCCCACTTCAGTCTGTGTTTACTACCAAGGAGGCTTATTACAAAGGCCTTTAAAATGGGGTTTCCAACACACAAGAACTTACCTTGCAACAAAAACCTCTTACATCTGGCTGAGGGCTAGCTAACATGGAGCAAACCGGGAACCCACAACCCACTGGAGTGACCCCATGCCATAGGTAGGCACACTTGTCAGCAGCAGGCAAAATCACATGGTGCTTCTTTCAGTGATACCTGAGCAGGGGGAAGGAATTCTTTCACTCTGTGTCCTTCCTCTCCAGCATGACAGTAACTCAGTTTGTAGTACTACGGTGCTTTGTCACCCATGAACCAGAAAAGAAGTTGGGGCCTGAGACCTTATTCCAATTAATTATCCTTTTGTCTTAAAAGAGGAGAGAGGTCTGGGGAGAGGAGGCCTCAAGAGAGATCCACCCCAGCATAAGTGAGATTTTTTAAATAGTGTCTTTAAGAAATGAACATAACAAAAGCAAAATCCAATGTGGCAGGCTGACACACGCCTATGTTCCTCTCTCTTCTGTTTTAAGCTTTGATTACCAAGTTGTTTGTTTAACATGTGGCAAAAAAACCCCACAGAGTGAAAGAAATTCTATAAAGAATCCTGGGATTGTCTGAACTGCCACTCTCGGAAATTAAAAAAAAGACAACTTCAGTTGAGTCTGGCCCTCCTTGTTTTCAGGGTCTCAGCTACCCTTTGCCCAGCCCCATTTAATGCACCTTCTAGAGGCAGGGAGGAAATCAGTGAGCAATCCTAGTAATCTCTCCATAGTATGACCCACAAGTTAGGGCAGAGATGTGAGAAGAGGCTGCTGCTTTGGGCGAGCAATTGCTCCCCTATCCCAGTGTAAAATTTTGAAAAATCAGCATTCACTGAACTCTTACCAGTACTTACAGATAGCCTTAACAACATTAGCCCATGACTATACAAATATATATTCAGATACATAAACATATATGTGATACACAAACTATCTTGTTTGATCGCTTTCTGTACTGGAGGTTGTTTATAAAAAGGAAAAAATAAATCAGATCTAGAACTAGAGTAATTAAAAATGGGCATTTAAAGCAGCTTTGGAAAAGCCTTCATGCTGTATAACAACTCCAACAAAAACATGTTCTCTCAAAAATGAAAAAATAGACCTAGTTTAGTATTTCTATCTTGGAGACTGTTTTATAGACTTCAGTTTCTCTGTTCTGTTCTTCCAGTGATTACCAAAACTGTAAAGATTATTATATTTTCTTCTCAAGCTTCCCAAAATGTCTGTGGTAACATGGTTCTTGTATAAATCCACAGTAATCTTCAGAAGTATTGATACCTTCATTTATGGTTGTATGAGCTATAAATAAGGATGTTCCTCTAGAAATTGTTAAAAACAATTGGCACAGGTACATTAAAACAACAGATTTGCAGTCAATTTCTGATGAAACAAACGTTATCAAGAACAGATGTCTTGAGACACCAACATCCAATTTTCTCCTGGCCAAAAATATACAGAAGATAAATATTATCCCCGCCTGTTGGAGTGCACAACAAGTTCTGTGTACTTCATCCTGTTTACCAAGACAATGTTTCTGAATTCACTTTAATGGTGTAAACATTGCCCTAAGCAACTGGAAGGTTATGTTTCAGGAAGAACTACATTTGAAATATTGTGCAAGCAGTGCATTCTACAACATCACTATCCTGTTTCCTTCATGCAAACGATGCAAATTTGCAATGCAGAACTTGTCATTCCCTAAAGGTGAGTATGTGCAAGTTAGCATTGAGGTAACTATAAAAGCAGAACAGAAATGAGTTAACTGCAAAACACAGAAATGGTAAACTTAGGTTTACAACACATAACAACTTCAGTTAAAATTAGATCAGCAGTGACACCAATTTTCTTCTGGTTATGTCATGACACCTCACTTAGAACAGTTTTCTGGACTTGATGAAAAGTGAAGGGCCCTTAAAATTTGCTGGGAGCAAAGAAGATAATGTGACTCGAAACCTGAAATTTGTATTTACTGTTGTTCATCCCAGTTGCACTCTCTGATGGACCTAACTGAACCCCAGAATTAAAAATCTGGTCCGAAACCTAGCTCTGGATTTTGCACTCTGTAGCGTCCTCTTGTTACACCACGACATTAATAAATCCATGCAGAAGTAATAACAGCCCTGATACTGAAAGTGGTTTAACCATGGCCCTGTGGCACCCTGCTCTGCCTAGACCAGTCTCTCCAGCTTGCTAAGAGGACTAGCTAGTTCCTGGCATGGCTACACCGCGCTTCTGGTACTGCAGCCAGCTCAGCAAAGCTGGCACACTGACTGGAGAGATGGTCTTGGGAACAGGGAGTTCTCATGGTGCAGACCCAGCCCAAGGACTAAGAAAACGAACATGTGCTCTCTGCTTTACTGGGTCTTAATTTAATGTCAGGGACAATTGCTTTGCTATTACCTTCAACTGTTAAGCCTTAAAGGCATTACAAGACATAAGCACTACTGGATTGGCATAACTGGCGGATATGGCCCACAGGCCTCATGGAGAATGATAAAGACAATACACCATCAAGCAGGTAGCGTTGACTTCTGGCTTAAAATTACTCCTATCAATTATTACCAATCTCATGACACAAAGCAAGGATAACAGTCACAACAGATTTAATCCTATACTGATTTACTTCAGTTTTCCAGGGCACATTAACATGTTTTTAGGACAGGAATCCTACCTAACGCTGCAGTTTCTACTTGGAACCTGTCACTTCATCCACAATGTTTAACATGTCCATCGCAACTGGAACTCACCCAGCTGTGTTTCAGGTATACAGATTGTAAAGCCTGAACAAGATTCAAGTTCTCTGAAGAGCATTAATAGCAACAAAATACCCTTGCCCGACAAACAGTAAGGAGTTTTCCCTTTTCTGCTCATTTGTCATGGTGTCAAGCACTGCTAGAAAAGCAGCAAAGCAGCGGGACAACAGAGAGCAGTGCACTACCTGTTACAGTACACAGCCTGGGTAACCAGGAGTAGGAAGAAAAGGGGAGGGTCGTCAAGTGCAAGAGTTCAGTTGCAAGTTGAAGCATCTGCTCCAAACAGAGGATCAGCTGCAGAGAAGAGCTGAGAGGTTGTAGAAGGCTGTTTGGAACAGATGAGAAAAACCCAGCAGAAATGGAAAATAAGCAGGTTCCTATATACTTTCCACGTGACTTCATTCTGGTACTCAGGGGTAGGAACAATTCTGTCTTACTCTGAATAATAACCCTGCCCAATTACAAGGTCTGCATAGGCATCCCTCGTCTAGTTAGTCAAACGAGTGCAAACAAGTTTACAACACAAAAGAGATTTTCCACTTGTAAAAGGAAATCCAATGATCAGTTTTTGTAATCACCTTCTCATCCAGAAGTCTTCCAGGCATTGACAGAATTGTAAAAGAATAAAACAAAATACCCCAAACCAAACAGCCAGCCATTCCTCAACAGCAGCTACAGCACTCTCAAACAAACAGCGTGGAAGAAATGCTAAAGCATAAAATGCTACTTGAAATGATGGGAGATTTTACACAGCTAGAATGCCACAGAAAGACCAGTAAGTGTCATCCTAGTCTTGACTACTGCAGCTCTGACTTGCTCTGAGGTTTTTCTAGAAGATAGTCTACTATACTTATATTTGATTATCACCTGAAAAATACAGTAGTACCTGGGCACATGTTAATTTTCTGAATTCCTGTGATGGTGTTCTGATAACCACCACTTCCTCCCTGAAAAAGCATTGCTTCTCACAGGAAACCAGAGAAGGAATGGCCATATAGAGAACTCATTAGAGTATCTGTTCGACCTGCTTTTTCAGGCTGTTTTATGTCTGTTTATTAGGTTTTTAAAATTTTCAGGTATAGTTTCCCTTAAAAATGTTATCTTTGGTCTACTCAGGTTTGTACTAGTAGAGGGGGAATAAAAGTTGTTGGTCTTTGAACAGCAAATGTGGCCATTGTGCTAGATTAACTCACACAGGCTTTCTTCTCCTTTCCAACCTCACTGTCCTAGGACTTTAAAAGCACCCCTAGGACTGTAACTTACAGAGCACGAAGCCATTGTGCAAAAAGAAAAATTTATTCTGCTCTCACCTGCCAAACAGCTGATGAGGAATTTCCAAGTCAACAAATGTCATAATTTCCATTCAGGTCAGTATGGTACTGTTTAATAAGCAAGAATTCACTGTAATTGTGTTTTCCCCAAAAGAGTAGGCCACCTTTTACAACCTTTAGGTAAAGAAATAAACTTTAATTGATTCTGTAATGAATTAAAGGGAGTTTTATCTCCATGAGGCTGGACCTGCTGCAGAACTGTCAACCAGGAACACAAAGAACTTTGAATATTCCTATTTATGTACCTAAGTAAGCAGACTACATAAAATGCAGAACTTAGGGAGCCTGTTTCTGAAAGAGATGATCCCTGTGCACAAGAGCTCTAGCATTAATGTTGCCCAACGTTTTCCAGTTTACAGGACTAGGCTTCCCAGTTCTTGGAGTCCAACAAAACTGCTGACATAGTTAGCTGACACATTTCCAAGATCAGGTGGTGGAAAAAGAGGCCATAGCAGAAGCAGTTACTATAAAGACAAGCCAGGGAAATGTTTCCATCTCATTTATCTATTCCAAGGGTCTAAACATTAAATGCTGTTACCAATCAGAGGAGGTTTTTATTTCCTCCTGTCCTCCTCTGAGGTTTACATACTGTTCAAACAATGACATTACACTATTTACCTCATGCCACAATCTGGGGCCCCTATAGCTTCCCTACCTTCCCTTCCTAAGGCTTTCTGGAAGGCTTCTCCTGGCGTGAAGGATGTGTAGAGGTCACCACATGTTGAACAGGTTTACTACCTTGGCCCATCAAGTACTGGACCTGCACTTGATCCAAATCTGTTAGGCTTCTTCTTAACGTTGCAAGCCATCTATGATGTAATGGAGCATCAGCTTGGAGACAGCTTGTTCTTGCCCGATCATGTTGGTCTCTCACCAATAGATCTATTGTATCTTTACGTACATACTTCTTAGATATATCAAAAGGATGGTAATTTTGTGGGCTGGGGGACTGTAAGAAGCCAGGAATTAATTTAACCAGAAAACCAGTTCTATTAGTGTATTGTTTTTGTAAGCACATCTTAGGCAGAACAACATTTCAATTTATTGTTTTGGTTAGAAAAGACTGCTTATTAATGCCAATTTTGCTTTAAGGCTCTGAATTAAAAACAAATAACTCATTTTTTCCTCTTTCTAATCCTTGAAGTTTCAAGATGCAAGTGGCTTGTAAGAGGCCATTCCAAACCCAAGAACAGATTGAGGCATAGCATATAACAAAGTTTCTTGCAGACAACTTTTTTTTTTTTTTTCACTCCAGGCAGCTACTGCAGAAACTAAGTCTCAGTTCCGTACAGAGAACCACATTTTGAACTGAAACTTAACGACTTGTTTTCTTTAAGTTTCTTCTTTCCAGCCTTCCAGTACCTGAAGGGGGCCTACAGGAGAGATGGGGAGGCACTCTTTATCAGGGAGTGTAGTGAGAGGACAAGGGGTATAAGCTGAAAGAGGGTAGATTTAGACTAGACATTAGGAAGAAATTTTTCCCTGTGAGGGTGGTGAGACACTGGAACAGGTTGCCCAGAGAAGCTGTGGATGCCCCATCCCTGGAGGTGTTCAAGGCCAGGCTGGATGAGGCCTTGAGCAACCTGGTCTAGTGGAGGGTGTCCCTGCCCATGGCAGGGGGGTTGGAACGTGATGATCTTTAAGGTCCCTTCCAACCCAAACCATTCTATGATTCTATGATTCTTAGAACCTCTGGGGATGGTTGCATTTTATAATAGCACACCAAAAGAGAATCTGGTCACAAACAAATTTTGCAACAGAGAATTAAAACCAGAATTTAAAATACACACTTTATATCAATGAAGAGAATATGTTCTAAAACAGCAATAGCAAAGATGGCTTTTGTATCATAAATAGGTCTATGCTGATACCCACACTTGCGCAATCAACACTAGTCAAAGAGAAATTCAGAAAAAAATTGAAACCTGTGCATCCACTTAAGACAAAAAGTGTATTAGATATTATAGACATCATATATATATAATACTATATTTAATGTATGTCATGTTATATATGTTCTCTCTTGGTGGTATTGGTGGAGAGACAGAGTGTTCTGACTGCATGTCATGGAAGCCAGGCTGAAAGTTCAGTAAAAGATTTGTCCAGCTCATAAAAAAAAAAATCACCTTAACATAAATTTGTACCTGAATGTTGGGATTCTGCCCGTTGATATCTGCTTTTGACAGGTCAGGGAAGTTTGGGAGATCCAGGAGGAAAGATCTGGGTCCATCTCTTTGCAGGGACGTATGCCCATTTTCCTGCCTGAATCGCTGCTTAGGGAATGGCCGGTGGGCAGCCTGGAGATCAGGATATTCTCTTCTGTCCTCTGGGTTCAGGGTGAAGCTGTCTTCAGGAGAACTGTCATCTGTAGTGAGTGTGTTCTGGGGAAAAAAGCAATGCACTGTAACAACAACTGAGAGAGCGTGCAGTCCTGCCAGTACCCCCGTCTCCAGCTTCCTGACAACGATGGCGGCAGAGTCCGTATAGAAATCCTCACAGCATACAGACCCATGGCTCATCATTGAAACACACAGGATTTATGACTGCTATTTTCTAGGGTGCTCCTGAGTTTGGCATCTGACTCTCACTGAAATATACTTAGTTACAGTCGTGCAAATCTGTAACCACATGACACAAGATAAAACTGGCTTGAGTGCTTAGCTCTTTCAGGTTCCTGTAAATGTTCCAGCCTTGCAGTGAGCACCTACACATTGACACAAGCATCTAACTTAAAGCAAATCTGGAAACATGAAGCTCTGAAGCAAACCCTGGGAAATAAAATTTAAATCACATTAAATGTATCTCTAAAACAGTGAAAGGTATCTTCATTATAAATAACTTTAGTTTCATTTGTTCCAAAGTGGCACAAAAACACTGACTGCTAAGCTCATGTTGAAGTTTATGGTATTAAAAGACCCTACTGCTGAACTGGCAACCTCCTCCACTCTCTCCTCAGTCTGCAACAACTTCCACCTCGTTGTCTGTGTTCTTCACCCAACTTCTCTGGTCTTGAACATCTGAACCTTCCTCCCTCTGGGATCTCATTTTCATGTTTGCCTGATGGTGGAATTGAATTTCACCAAGTAGCGGGTCAGTGGTTAATGCTTTTGTTATTGTTGAGCGTACTTTTGAGTTTTGTAGTATATTACAGCAAGCTGCCTTCGAACCAGTAGCACTGCTGCCACTGCCTTTGACCTCACCAAGGGGAAAGATACATTTAGTATCAAAACACTGGCTCCTTGGGTTAGGACTGACCTGGGGACTCGGGGGAAAAAAACAGCAAAGAAGTCTGGTCTTCTTATGGCTACAAAAGAATGCATGGGGCAGATTCAGCACAGGTCTTGCTTTTGACTCAGCTGAAAAATTTTAGGCTCAAGGTCTTAGTATGACTGCCTGGGGAGCTTTTATTTTCAGTTCATAAAGAGACAGCAAGCATGGAGAGGGTAAATGTTAAAGACCTATCTTTTAAAACAAGCACAATCAAAGTGGAATGGCCGCATGTGGTTCTGGCTCTACTGAAGCATATTTTTGACAGCATTTCTGGTTAAACACACTGGTTAAACGCAATCTCCATCCAGCTCCCCTGTCTCAAATTAAGTGAGCATACCTTTTGCTAAGCTCTCAGACAGATAACAGTTCCAATGCCTTTTCTTTTACTTTGTGTTTATTTGCTTAGAAGGTTCTAAATTGACCTTTGAAGAGATTTTACAATATAATCTGTGTACATTACAGGAAAATACTCTGTGAGTTAAATAAACCAAGATTTAAGAGTCAATGTGGGACTAAGTGAAATAATCTCAAGCAAAAACTAAGGTGATTTTCTCCCCTTCTCACTGCAATGCATTTGTAAGGAGGAAAATCTGATTTAGAAGAATTAATGTTGTCTTGGTATGTTCATGCTCAGAATGGTTACATTTTGAAAGTTCCAAAAGGGTACTTTTATACACCTATCTACAGCACAGATGCAAAAAGTTCATTCTGAATTAGCATAGGTATGCAGTGCTAAAAGTATATGTGCTCTGAACAGTCTGTGCTGCTTGAAGGCTAAACAAGAAGCTTCTCTTTGTTGAAGTAGGACTTTCAGATGCCTTTGCTGGGCCACCCATTAACACACACCTTATTCAAAATAAAGCAGAAAGCAAATCACACCGCAGCAAGCTCTGGGAAGCAAAATTGAGGGCCACTCATCTCACTGTAGGTTCCTTACCCATGTGCTAGTGCTTTAACTTTACACTTTTCAAGCAGAATTTAACTGCAAACTTCTTGGCACATGAGGATTAAATGGCTCCTCTGCTATGCCTGACCAACAACAAGGTGTAATTGTGCTGTTATTAACTTACTTCAGACAGGAACAACAACAAAAAAAAAGGTGGTACTTAACTACTTTTTCCTGGGGTATTATGCCCATAATCTTACCTTTATTAAAAATAAAGTGAGATTTTATTAAAAAATAATAAAATTCTCACATACAATTTCATACTTTCCCTGTTTGCTTGCCACTTCAGGAGCATCCTGATTCTCCATATTAACATACCATACAGCTAGAGCTGGCCAAGGACTTTAGAGACCTACATTAAATTCTCTGATAAGACTCGCGGTGTGATCTTGGCAGGTCATGGTCTGTCTGTGCCTCAGTGGGGATAACAGCACTTCCTCACTATGATGTTTGCAGGGAGCTCAGCAACTACAATAATAAGGGCTATATAAAAAGTTTTTAATAGTGTCAAACAGATGGAATATCACATGGAGTTAGTTAGAAAATTGTCATGGTGAAGTAATGACATCAGGCTGATCAGGCCCACTACCAAGCTGCTTGGGGCTGGGACTGTCATTAATTACAGACTGAATGAGTTGGGGTTGTTTAACGTTAAAAAGAAAAATGGCGGGTGACATGATAACTATGATAACTGTCCTATACCAAAGGCTGCTCCAGCGGGGAAGGGGAGGGAATGCTCTGCATGTTCAGGGTGGACACGATCGGAAG